>NC_087207.1:46090016-46110016 GCF_015104395.2 Macrobrachium nipponense
AAAGCAAACAGGACTACAGCAAAAATTAAAATATTAAAGAGCTGGAATGATTGAAGCTGGAAAACAAAGGTTGTACTCGGAACATAAACGGACCTTTGGAAGAGGAATCATATCTTAAAATTTTTGCTACAGTATAATTTTTCTGGGAAAAAATTATTACGAAAATGTACTTTCGGTATATTTAAAAGAAACTATGGGAAAACGTTTTGATTGATTCCTCCAGTGAAAAGCAGATTCGATGACAAGTAACTCTCAATAATAGTCATTAGAAAGAAGACCATCAGACGAAGTCTGTTTAACATCAAAGACCTCATGATGAAGCTTTGCTTTGTATGTAAGGTTTCCCGTAATTAATTTCCCAGAGATTGAATACTTAGTACTGTGCTGATTGGTCAGGAAAGTAAGGAAATGTTTACTTGGAACTAGATTTAAATTCATTATTCATTATTAGATATAACGGTAACATACCCAGTCAATTATTCAGAATATTTTCATATATGAAATTATGTGAATTTTATAGATACGTAATATCAACAATGTGATATTTATCCTTATAGAAAGATCTCTTAGTTGCTGATGTCGTCAAGATGTTCTGTGAGTCAGAGTCCCAGTCCCAAGAAATAAAAGACTTGAAGATAATGCATACGCTGCAAGGAGGCTTATTTACCCAAGTAGTCTTACATTCTCCCTGATGTAAGAACGAACATTTCTTGTCCGTACCCTTTAATCTCTATGGAAGGTGACCCTCTCCCAATAACAAAAATTGAAGGTTTCCAAATGTTTTACTAAGTTATCCACTTATGAGTACAACTAAACTCTATTGGAAATAGCAGACCAACTCCAGATGGGGTGAGTGGAAAGGCTTCCTCATGTGTATTTATGCAATATGTTCACATGAATAATCTTGTTACAGAAATTCATACCAAAATGTACACTACTTCAAAGACAATAGAAGGGTTTATCTATTTTTTTTCAGTCAGCTTACCAAAATAAAAGAGAAGTTTCTCGATGAAAACGCGTATGAAAACTTTCAGGGCTGCACTAACGCGGTTGAAGTTCAAACTCAAAGTTAGGGAAAAAAATTTTGCTCCCACCAATTGGTGTTTACAGACTTTCGAACAATATATTCAGCAATCCGTTACTGTGGGATTCAGACGTTCATTGTTTACGATGATAAATTTTGAACTGCGTGCCAATTTTATTTCTAAGATGGGCACACTGAATTTATAGACATTACAAAATGCACAAGTTTTAACGAGATAAATAAACAGCTTATGAATGTCATAATGAAAGAAATGTTGACTGAATTGAAATATAGGAAAGTTATCTTAATAGAAAGAAA
The DNA here is from genome assembly GCF_015104395.2 of Macrobrachium nipponense. Lineage (NCBI taxonomy): Eukaryota > Metazoa > Arthropoda > Malacostraca > Decapoda > Palaemonidae > Macrobrachium > Macrobrachium nipponense. The sequence continues at coordinate 46,091,359 of NC_087207.1, forward strand.
TAAAAGATATATTATAAAGTACCGATAGATGCAAGAAGATGAAAATTTACACTTGATTTCATTTCGACAACGCGTGTTTGAAACACAGTACACTGAATGGCAGAAAAATTAATGGTAAGTTTTTTTTTATTGTTCTGCGATCTGAAGTAAATTTATCTGGAATTTATAAGGTACTCGAGTTCTGTATGTCATTGGTAAGTTTTTTGCTTTTGTCACACAGTCACACACAACAAACCTTCCCTGAAGCAGTTGATTTGATGCAATTCGCTTCACTACTCAAGCCGTCAAAGGTTCTGCCTTGATGTCTTTTTTCAGCTCTGAAACGAATGAAAAACTTTTCTAGCAATAAAGCGAAAGGGTTTCTACACTTTCTGTAATTTCCCCATGGAAAGGTAAGATTTACTAAAACTGAACAAACTAACCTAGAAAAGCTAAGTAAATACATTTGATATCTTTCCTGATTAGCGATTAAAAAGTTCTAGTTTCAGATCTATATCATCTATAGTTCTCAAAACAGTCATACGTTTGTTGAGCATTTGCTTTTAACCTTGGCATGTAACAGATTCAAAGATATGCCTACCAGAGATAAGGTTTAGTACTTTCGAGTTTTTAAATTGTTATTGGAAATCATCTAGCGGATAGCTCTTCCACATTCCTTCAAGTTCTGGAGGTTCGTCTGAGAGCGATGGCATTTCGACATGAATAAGATTTTGATCGTTACAATGGTCAAATGGGGACTGATCATGAATCTAGATCGGCTCAGATTTTTTTTAACCCATAGACTGATTTAGTTTCCTTGATGGAGCGGATTAGCAGTAACTTCCTAACATTTTTATCATTTCTATAATTACGTCCATTAACCGGGAATATTCTCCTCAAATAATGAGGAAACTGTCAATGGCGGCAATCCCGAGCATCAACACGAAACTCTTGACAAAATCAAGGCGATGCAGAAGAGGCCCTTTTCATTTCCCATGTATTCTGATGGCTGCATAAAAAAAAAAAAAAAAAAAAAAAAAAAAAAAAAAAAAAAAAAAAAAAACAAAAAAAAAAAAAAAAAAAAAAATTTAGTGCTCTTGTAACTATCTTGTGGAATTTTTTAGCTACACAACTGGTGTAGCTGCGCTAATATAACTTTCCTCACTGAGCTCATAGACTGGCTGTTGTCTGTAGTCGAGATTCAAAATTTGTAGTTACATCTACAAAAAAATCCTAGATATTAATGTCCAACAGATACGCGACACAGCTCGCCATCAGCTGCTTCCCCTTTCTCTTTTGAGAGGCTTTTAATGTCACTGGTTTAGGCCTGCCTCGAATTTTATTCAGCCGGATGGAGGTGGGAAATATGAACTAAAAAAAAAAAGATACTCTGAAAAGGGTCTGGAAGATGGAGAGGATGGGTGGGAATGGAAGTACTTGTTTAACAGGATTAAAATTTGAAGGAATTTCAGGGAACGAAAATGCAGAAGTGAAAAGACCTTTTCTTTACCAAAGTTTGAAGAGAACCTTTGGGTGAATTTGTCACCTTAATAACTTTTGCTAATCATTAAAGGAGCGAAACATATTGTTTCATTGCTTAATCTTTTCTGTATACCTAAGATGATACATTTCTTGTTTAGTTTGCAATAACAAATGTGGCTCAAAAGCAACTTCTCTTACACAATGTTTACCGAACTAAAACAAAGAGTGAGACTGAGGCGACGTTGGGATCTAATAGGAATCTTTCAAGTACAGCACAAGACAAGTAGGAAGAAATTGAAGTTGCAAACTTGGCACTGTTGTCAACAGTAGTAGCAGAGTTAAAGTTAGGAATGAAAGTCCCTTGTATTTCAAGCGAGATGCCATTTGTACTGAAAGTGTGAAAAATATTATTTGTTTGAAGCCTTTTCCGGTGCGAAGGACTGCTATTTTAGCTAATTACCTTAATTCATTACGATAGCATTAAAACAAAGAGTTAAAATACGGATGACTTATTTACTTGATTTAAAAGAGATAAATATTTCTATTTAGTGTAGCTATTTCTTCGTTAATAATCGAGATACCAAACACACCAGCCTAAAAAAGGAAGAAAAACAACTGGGATGACACTCACAACAGAAAGCTGCAGTCTCTTAAGAGGAACTCTCGATTGATTGATCTGATATATTAAACTGACGTGGCAACTACCAAGACCATGAGTGCCGAAAGAAGAAGTCTAACAGAATGTGTTGTTTTCAGTAACGAACTTTCAGGTTTACTTACTCGGGAGTTCAGATCTAAGCAAACAGATTATAGTTCAGGAGCATTAGGTTGTCCTAAAACATGCAACTTGGAAAAAAAATGCGAGAAAGCTGATTTTTTTACTGATGGTACTACAATTCTTCCTCAGTTGAATGACATAACGTTTACCAAAGTTAACCCTGAGCTTGCTGAGTAATTCAAAATGGCGTGCAAGATGGCTGCCATTAGTACGGAACCCACTTTCTGAACTAATAACGCTAAAAATGGGGGGAAAAGTTTTACAAATTAGGTTTTAAGCAGTGGAAAGAACATTTTTCATGTCATTTATTTGATATATGTTACCCATTTAGTCATACTTTAATATAAAAAAAAATCTATTTCCTCAAAATAACGTGGTGTGAGATTTTATGCAATTCAAAATATGATTTGTAGTCCGTTACTAACTCCTGTTTTTCTCAATTCTCCTACAATAACAAACATACCCCCTCCCTTTCCCTAATACACTGTGATACCCATTGCAAGGGGTGGTGAGGAAAAGTGAACTCGTCCTGGACCTGTATAAGCTACTTCCCGTATCTCACTGGTGAGCCGTTCCCAGACACTTAGTCTACCACACAGATCCTTCGTGATTACACCACATTTCATCAGACAAGGCTGTTCAGGTACTTTATATTCATCTGGTATCATCTCCAAATCGCTCAAAATATCTCACCTTTGTATTTTATAACATATATATAATATATATTATATATATATATAAACTACATTAGGTAAAGACTAATTGTATTCAGACTTAACTTATTGTGCTCTAAATATCCAATCTCTCGGCACCAAAGGCATTGTTTTCCAAATTATTCGTTATCTGCGAATGAGAATTATTTTTAAACTATGAATTAAGAACCAGTGATTTAGTTTGAATCAGAAACTTTTCTTTGTTTCAAGGTATGAGTGATGGAAGAAAGATGCCGATGTGTGTTTTCTGCAATAAAGCCATTGACATGGATCAGGGTGCAATGGGTCAAAAGGGATTGGACAAAGTCTTAGCAATCAGCAGTGAAATAAAGGGTGGGTTAGACCAGTTGTTAGTAAAAAGAGTACTACCAATTCCAATACACAAGAGATGTAGACAGAATTATCTCTTGCCTAAAAATGTCATGAAAAGGAAGAGAGAATCAGATAACTCAGAGTACAAGGCACCAATTCGCTGGTACCAGACAGACGATTTCGACCTACGAAACCAGTGTGTATTGTGGAAAGTGTATTGACTATTCTATGATAAGAAAACAACCTCTTAAGAGACGTGATAAAATACATGAATCGAGAACTAAAGACTTTATCCACTCATTACAAGAGAAATGCATAGAATGCTCTGATAAATGGGCAATGAAGTACATGTGCGTATTCAAAACATTGGAGATACAGTTGCTGCTGAGGTAAAATATCACCATGACTGTCAGGTAAGTTTTCACAAGGGCAAAAATCCCACAAAAAGGCCTAAAGGTCGTCCTATAGGGTCAGTTGATGAAGAGAAAAATGTAGGATTTTACAAAACTTTGTTTGAAGCTATTAGATTAACCAACGATGGACCACCAATACACTTTGACAGAAATTAGAGGGTCTTTTGAAGGATTGTTCTGGAGATGGTGAAGTGTACACTGCGAGACAAACTAAAGTCTAAACTACAAGATAGGTATAAAGATGAAATGATTATTACGTGCGAGCAAGGTAAAGAGACAATTTATAAATTTCTGAATGAGAGCAATAATATACTGAGACAACATTACAGTAATACTGGACTAACACCTGAAGAATTGTCGACAAGGCTGGAGTTCTCATAGAAGATGAAATAAGGACAACCATATATGATGAATCCCAGTATCCAAATTTTTTGGAGATGAGCAACTATGAGAAGATGGAAGAACGTGTTTCTCAACTTCTATTAAGGTTTACTTAGTCATCTCATCAAGGACAGATGCCATAGGATTTGCAATATCACACAGTATAACATCAGCTGCACACCCCAGATCATTTCTCTCTCCAATTCTCTTAGGAGTATCAGAGTCTCATAAAGCTTCAGTTGTACCCATCTTAAGTGATGACCTTCAAAATCCATATTGCATTGTTGATGGTGGACATCTACTGCAAAGTGTTCCTTGGCCAACAGATGTGGATGGTTGCACATATGGTGATGTTTGTACCACATATGTATCATACGTACTAAACACCTTTGGTAAATGCACAGTATGATGTTTTGATGGGTGTTATGCTACATCAACAAAATTTGCAGAGCAGAACCGGCGTAGTCTTTTTCACACGGTCTCTGCAGATATAATTGTTGATCTTGAACATCCAGTCACTACTAATCAACGTTCATTCTTGGCCAATAGAACAAACAAGTCACAGCTAATAGAAGAGGTTAAAGTTTAGCTCTCAAGTAGAGTTAAATGTCTACAGGCAGAGGCAGATGCTGATTACATACTGACCAGCACAACCACTAGTTATGCAGAGGTCCACACTGATTGCCCAGTGGTACTAGTAGGCACTGACACTGATTTACTAGTAATGCTCATTGACAAGTAACATATAAGAATGTATATATGAGGTACTCACGTAATAATGTCTATAAGATCAGTGGTATGCAAGAGGTACTGTACATCAGTCCCGTTGACACATTTCTTCTAGCCCATGCAATCACCGGATGTGATACGGTGTCTGCCCTTTTTAGCATTGGAAAGAAACGAGCACTTACAGTTTTAGAGAACCACAGCCAGTGTGACATGTTTGATAAATTTAAAAAGTGTGATTCAAGTCATGATGAGATACCTAGGGTTGGGGAAAATTTTTATAAATCTCTACAAGTGGTAATAAATCTACATCTCTTGACAATTCTCGGTACATATTGTACACACAGAAGGTAGCAAAATGAGCAGCAATTTTAAGCTAGAGAGCCTCCCCCCAACCTCTGCAGCAGCTAAGTATCATTCATATAGGACTTACTTTACAATACAAGAGTGGCTGGGGAATCCTGGAAAGCAGATCTTACAAATTGGGGTTGGTACTACAAAGTGACGTGCTGACTCCCGTCTTCACTGATAGGCCTGTAGCCCCAGAGCAAGTGCTGCTATTATTATCCTGTGGATGTAAGGGAGGGTGTGCGAAGAGGTGTAAGTGCCGTAAAGCAGGGAATGTTTCGCACAAAACCATGTGTTCATCATGCATAGGTCAAAACATGTATACAAATTCCTGGACCTGCAGATGGTGATGAGGATGAGAAAATACCATGAAACCTGTGAATACGTGTATATGATTTTTTTGGATTAATTCATTATTTATGATTTGAATTCTTTTTATTTGGTTATTAATGGCAAGAACTTGTACGTGTTACACTGAATAAAAGAAATCACATTATATATGAATCTGTGTATACTATGCTTGATTCAGTAGATATTTTGTGAACTCTTGTATTTTATTTGGATTTTAAATCTCGGAACATGTAAAGTTCTCTTTGAATAGAAGAAACCACATTAACTACAAGATATGTGTCTACTATGCATAAATAACAAAATTGCTTAATTCAATATTTATAATGTGAAGATTTATATTTTATTGGATTATAAGGCCAAAAACATGTTAAACTTTACATTGAATTATAGAAATCACATTAAGAATGAGTCTTGTGTCTATAATGAACGCCAAAAGCATTTTTTCTCGGTTTATTTCAATATTTGTGATGTGAAAATTTGCATTTTATTTTGATTTTAAAGGCCAGAAAATGTAAACTTTACATTGAATAAAAAGAATCACATTAAATATGAGTTTTTCGCACCAAAGTTCCTTGCTTAATAAGTACTAAACAATGCTAAAGGAGTATTTTCGAAAATTAGCCGCATCGCAGCCGCCATCTTGGATTTTTCAGCAAGCTCAAGGTTAATTTAGGTAAACTTTATTCCACCGAACTTAGTAAGGTTTCAGATAACTTATGTGAAAAATCAGCTTTCTGCAATTTTTTTTCCATGTTGAACCCTATTGCTCCTGTACTAGGTAGGTGTTTTCAATAGTATAAAGTCTTTTGAGTGTACATCTGTACATACATGTGTGCATGTTTGTGAAGAAAAATAAATAACGTGAAGCGTTTATGTCAGTGACAAAAGAAAGACTCAATAGAGCGAAGCTTGTGCTTGTGATGTGTGTGGTGTGTTTACGTTTGTGGCAGTAGACTCATTGTAATAGTGCATATGTGTGGTGCGTGTGCGCGCGCGTGTGTGTGTGTTCTCGACGCAAGAATCGGCAACGGTGGTGATTGTGCATTGCGCGTCTCACTGTCTCGATTTTTCATCAATACATTTCGGGGGAACTCTTCCGTTAGGTGAGACAGTCAGGATGCAGGACCCCATAAATTTACCTAACCGGGACACTGGGAGACATAGTTTTTCTCTTCATGTTATCTTACTATACGGTCCAAAGTTGTCACACCCAGGTAGGTTTGGCCATCTTACCCTTGGGCAATTTAAGATATTTAAGATGGCGCCCAAGATGGCTGCCAAACAGAACTTGCATTATTACAATCCTCAATCCATCATCTTGATTTTTTCTTAATTCTAAATTGTATGCTTATTATACTGAAGGGTATACTTTGCAACATTTTATATAAATGGTGACTTATAATAAAAACAAAAAAATGTGTTCTCAAAAATACAAAATTATACATTATGTGCTGGAATCACCATCCCCGTCATCATTAGTCAATAGTTCACTGTTCCAACACTCATCACCTCCACAACACACACAGAAGACATCTTTGTACTGCAAGGCATTCCTCCATGACAAGAACATCTTATAAGTTTGAGAAGTTCCTCTGGAGCCAGCCTAACACCTTGAGGAACATTAACAGGAAAAAAAGTCATCTTCTTTATGCCATCCAAAGTCTGTGGGAACTAGATTTGGAGATTGTGATTATAGAGCATTCTTCCGGATTGCCACTTGCAGGTGACATCATACAACATTTTCACTAAATGCTTCTGTTGTTGGCGGCAATGTTGTAACTTAAGTGCACTTGCATTGCTACAGCTAACTTTTGATGCCCAGACTGTGTGTTGCGCTTCTTTCATAATTTTACACCCAGATTGGTTGCAGCACGCCAACATGAATGTTGTACACTGTGGAAACAATATCAGGCCGGTTTTTGTCAGCGTTTCCAAGATAGCTTCGTGGATATTGTCCTGACATTAGGATATTCAATACAGTAGTTTCCCAATTCCAAGGTAGGCCCCGGCGGTGTCACCATTCCTGAGAGCCCATTGAGCTGCGGTAACAAATCTGAACAGAGATTGAACCATGTCTTTGCACTACAGCTTGGATGTCAATATATGATATACCTTGCACTAGTGAGATTCTATAATTTTCCTAGGGAATTCTTTTATAAGGCAGAACTGTAAAACTAAGTAACACAAAAATGTCTGTGTCATCTGCTACAACAAATGAGCGTTGAGGCTGAATAAGAGCTAGCTGCTGTATCAGCCTCTTCTTGCAAGACTGCATATTATGACGAATAATGGGTTTACCCATGAACAACTCTATGAGTGTAGGAAGCTTTCCCTTCCCAACAAGTCTTTGCTCTGAAACTGATGTTTGTGATCCACCAGGTCCTCACAGATGAGATCAATAAACTGCATTTTATTCTTGGTCACTGTTAAAAGCACTTTTTGAGGTGGAAGCTGTGGGTTGGAACGTAAGGAGTACCCTGGGCTCTTTGGCTCTGTGTTGACTCCTTGATACTGTTTGTAATATACCTGCAATAATATATAATCACATTTAAAACCATACAAAATGCATTTTAGTATAGATGGCCAACTTGCAAATGTCGGTATAGGAATAGTCATCCTATATACTTATTTCAATGAAATATTGCATCAGTTATCGAAGTACCTTTTTTTATCAGTTTATGCTATTTCACTTTATTAATATCTCCCTTTAATTAGATACAATGCAACTCACTTTAAGCAATACTTTATCAAGGTAAACATCACACGATTTCAAGTGCCTGTGAATGTTTCTTCTGAAAGCGTCTACGAAGTCTTGCACCGTACTCCCAGGATTCCCTGGCCGTGGCTTTCTATCTTTCTGGGTGACACTTCAACCATTAGAGGATTTTTCAAACTAGCTTTAGCCATAACTGCCCTTAATATGCCAGACTTATCAAATATTGAAGTTGGATGTAATGCTAGTTCATGGCTTAGAAGAACTGAAGTATTCAGGACTCTGGGACTGATTGTAAGCCCATAGCTCGGGCATATATTGTTTCTGTATCACAAATTTCAGTGTCCCCAATCTCCGCCTGTTTCTTTCTGATGGCCATGGTTGTCATGTTTTTGGAGAGAGTCTTGTAAAATGACAAAGGCCATTCACTTTCATACTTTTGCATTTCACATTGGCTATGTCTTCTGATTGGTCCACATTGATCTGAGGGTCATTCAGTACACATCCAGTGACTATAGTGAAAAGGCCCTCATCAAGATAGCTTGTTCCACTTCTGTCTAACTGAATTTCTATTATTTTTTTTTTTTCCCCTTTCTGAGCCTTCACACATTCGTTCCTTGTGACACGTTTGAGCTGGCACTTCATCTTCTCTCATACCATCAGATCAGTAACGAGGCTGTTGTAAATATGAAAACTGAAGGCCCAGGTTTTCAGACTTTCAGGTTTCAATATCAACCCAATGATACCTGACAGACCATGTCCATATCGGATGTATGTTGTTTCAATGGCCATATCTGTCCAAACACCATTGGAGATGCCAGATATATGGTGCATGGTATTTTGACCTTCAAAGAGGCTCTTTTTGACAATATCAAGCATAGCCTCCATACTTTGCAGATGATACAAGCCATATCTTGCATACTTCTGATGGCCAGCAGCAAAAGAACAATCGCATCATTTCATTCATTGGCTTGCATATGTAGTGACCAGGCATTTTCTCGCTCACTTCGGATCAAACTTCATCATTGTCATAACTGGTTATATCATGCAGTCAACCCATAATCTGGCAGTTCGGCTCTTTTTAGAAAGTTTTTCTAGCACTGCAATGAGTCCGTCCATGATTTCTATCTGGTAGGATGCAAATACAGAACGGAGAAGCTCTTCTGTGGGAATTCTAAATGCCTGTACATTGCCAGGAAACTTTTTTCCTGTCAGCATCTTCTTCACTCCATTAATTTTAATACATATCTACATAAATATAGATAATTATAAATGTAATATATAATAAAAGATGTAATAATTATATATATATATAATATATATATATATCTATATATATATATATATATATATATATATTATGAGTATTTTAATAAAAAGAAACACTTATGCTACTTGAAATTAACATATCTTATGTTTTTCTAGCTGCGGCCGCCATCTTGATTATTTCAATTTGCCCAAGGGTGTGATGATCACATCCACATGGATTCGATAGTCTAAACTATGGAGATACTCAATATGAAAAGAAATAAAAAAACTGTAACCTAAAATGTCCGAGTTGGCACCAGAGACTTCCGGACTAAGAGGCTTTTATCATCAGAGGCACTGGATCTTTGGCCTTGAAATAGAAGAAAGAGGAGAGAGAGAGAGAGACAGAGAGAGAGACCGCAATCACCATCAGGAACAAGACGAAAAACTGTGCGAAAAAAATCTCTGTATTTGTTTCTTCTCTTTACTTCTTTGTCATTGGAGATTTATTTCTATCTTTAAAAAGTATGTTTCACAAAACGTCTTATTATTTATGATAGGATATTTGAAGAATGTTTCTGAATAAGTTTAGCATTGCTAAGAGGAACTCATTTTGATAGTTCAGTGTGTCATCAGTCTGTGAGTTTATTTTTTATTTTGCTTTTTATTTTCAAGTGTTCCTCGTTCAATGAAATTTCCTCCTTGTTATTCCAAAGAATAAATTTACGAAGTTCTGCAAAACTCTCGTTTCCCTGAGTGTAACGCGAAGTTAAGCTAAAACTGATAAAGTCTGAGAACTCAGAAACACTAGTTTATCTCCAGGCTCAATTTACGAGGCTTACATTGAAGTTGAAATGGATTCAATCTACTGTTGAAAAAAGTATTGCTACATTCATGCAAATGTCCCCCATGTTGGGCTCAGCTTGCAATTCAAATGATCTGTGGTAAACCTCAGAGCCTAATTTACTATTTATTTCTTGTAAAATGATCATTTATGCTGAATACTATTCTAAATTGAAATGTTGCCATCGGGTTTTTAAATAAAACGTTATGTTGAATTCCCACAAAGATCACAGAAAAATGGACGACTTCCTCATAGTGATCAGTGAGGGAACCTCAAGATCTGTGTATGTTGCAGTTATCTGGATTTTACGAATCGTCTCACCGGAAAGGAATTTCGGAATGGCGATGGATTGATTAATGATGAAACTCATGTTCGTTTGCTAATGGAAGGCAAAGCTTTTGCTGAGGGATGTTGCTTACTTACGGGGAAAGAGAGAGAGAGAGAGAGATACTTTTTTTGTCTTGAATTTATCAATGTCTTACATAGGCAAATGGGGATGGTCATAGCATTCCTTTTGTTATTACTAATAGTATTGTTGATTCAGTACAGAATTTGATGTTTATTTGTTTAAATACATCACAACACAGGTGATATAATATGGCGTGAAAGTACGAGTACACCGGATGCTGTCTGACTTTCCATGTTTTCAGCTGTCATTTATTTGAACAATGTTTCAAGACTGAAAAAATGACATTTATGAAGTTTAGGAATTTCGTCCATTAGAATATCTGGATTTTTCCTAGGTAGTGACCCCCAGAAAAGTTTGGGGGTCGTTATTTAGGACTAATATTTTTTCTTGGGGGTCATTACCTTTATGATATTTACAGTCTTTTATGTTTTTACTGTATCCCAAGCGGGTTTGTTCTAAACAGGCCGCAAAGGTGGATACAAGTACATGTCCTGTTTTCTTGCTGGTAACTATCTAGGAAAAATCCGAGTATTTTGTGATGCCACAAATCCTTTTCATACCTCAGTTACCATTTTGATCTGCGATCTTCGATCGCCATCTAGATGTCAGAACACTAACTACCAGAGGGGTCAGGGGGAGATGCTCGTGTGGAGAGGAGGAAGAAGCATCATCATAAACCCAAATGTTCATCACAATAAAGTCTTCAAAGGGGAAATTTGCTCTTTTAAACAGCCTTGCTCTACATACTGTTATCTTGAATGGGAAGTGTGCTTTATCATGTAAAGCTGTTTATTATTATTATTATTATTATTATTATTATTATTATTATTATTATTATTATTACCCATAATAAAATTCAAATTGACTCACTTCTTGAAGGCTAATGGCCTGCAGATAAATCTTCCATATAATAGATGGAACAACACGTGATAATAAGAAATTGGTCATAAGAAAATAACAAATAACGAACCAACAAACCATTAACTATAGACCCCCTTCAACAGCAATGAAGTGATTTGTAAACATAAGTTGATTGGGAAATGTATTTCATTAGACTAAATAACATGATATTAGATCCATGAGTTTCATATAAACGCCCGTACTTTAACGGCATAATTCCATTTAAAGGGGAATTTTATCTTAATGTTAACTGGCATCGGGTCCTTACCTTGGAAATGCTATAATTATGAAGACCTAAGTTCTGCTTTAACAGTCATCAGTATCAGTAAGCAATAAGATCGGGTAAATGCAGCATGAAAATCAAAGTGGAATCCAAATGGTATGTGAGATAAATTGCATATGAGGATACTCATGCAACCACTTTCGTTTCGTTATAATGTTTATCTGTTAAGAATCATACTTCACATGTCGGACTAACAAATGCTATTCTGTAAACTTCTGAGGTGTTATTGCAACATCGGTATATGTTGCACACGGGATGAGACGTCAGGTTGGGTGTGGTTACATTATCCCAAATACTTTTCATAAATCTCATCTAAAGTTGTCATTGTTGACTAAATCAAGGGATGTTGCCAGAATCAGCGAAAACAAGTAAAAATGATTAGTTTTGTAGAGTCACCAAGTAAGGTTGTTTAACAGGCTATTAACTAAGAACTACCAAGTGAGCTTTTCAGTCCATCACGCGAGATTAAACGAGGTGTGGCCCAGTGATCTGGAAACGAAGATATAAGACGACGATTCCAAAATGAATAGGTAAAGAAATCAGGAGAATGCACGTTGCAGAAGAGAAGGGCCAGCGTCAGGTCTTTCTACATGAAGGTCATCTCCGTGTAATCAACAGGATAGGAAACGAGCAGGAACAACTCAAACCTCACCCCTCCCCCACTTCTCTCTCTCTCTCTCTCTCTCTCTCTCTCTCTTCTCTCTCTCTCTCTCTCTCTCTCTCTGTCAATGGACATATCCTATTTCGGAAATGACTCACAAGATTCTCAGCAAGATGAAGGAAATGAGAGGCAGTGCGTGTCATGAATAGCAAAAATCAGAGTATTGCAAAGCAGGAATCTTTTAAAAAGTTGTAGATAATCCGAAAAAGACTTTGAATAAGAAAACGAAAAATGGACAAGCGTGCATTATAAATATCTTTGAGCGAGGCATGGACATTTCACCAGCTCAAAAATCCTAGTTAACATTGAACTGTTGAGAGACCATATTTACACTTCGCTCTGATTCATAACAATATACGCTGGGAACTCTTTGATTAATTACTTTTATCAAAGGATATATATATATATATATATATATATATATATATATATATATATATATATATATATATATTTGTGTGTGTGTGCATCTAGTGTTGACTAAATAAGATGGAAAAGATGATGAACGTAGTTTCCAGTAAGAAGAGTATGACTTTCAGGATAGAAGTGTTGAAGCGGCTGTCGGTTTCTGTCTAGGTCTACTACCTGTTTTCCCAAAGGGAAACAATTTTATATACTCACATATACACACACACACATATATATAATATATATATATATATATATATATATATATATATATATATATATATATAGTATGTATATGTATGTATGTATGTATATAGTCGTTTTCTCAACAGGAAGTACGTAGACCCAGATATGAAGCCAACCCCTGCCGTGCCACTTCTATCCTGAAGGTGTTTTCCCACTTACTTGAAACTACGTTCAGCATCTCTTCCATCTTATTTAGTCAACACTATAGATGGATGAAAAATGCTTTGAAATGAAAAGATTCCCCAGTATAGGGGTGAATGAAACAGTTTGGGAAGGGGTTTTTGCTGAACTGCTTATGAGCCTTCTGAAAAGGTATAATAAAGCAAGAAATGTTTTACCAATTTTTTGCACAGGGACTCAATCCCTTTCAAATAGCTACAGTATGGGTGCGAGAGCCTCCGTTGTATTACATTTTCTCCAGATTTATAAGTATGAAAAAATCTATGAATTCAAAAGAGAAAAGATGTGATGAATCCCATTGAAAAAAAGCAAGACGCCTAGTAATGAAATTTTTTGTCATTATAATTTCCAGTGAAGGCCTTATTTCAACGGAACCAGATCCTTTCGCACGACGAACTACGGCTCACTGGAGAAGTTGAACGCTTGGTTGGGTGTGAAGTTCATGAAACCTACACAGATCTCATTCGAATATATTCCAGCAATAAAATACTAGATATTTTCTTTAACATCAAGCCATGCAAAACGTGTGACCCAATTATATTATCTGAGTTTTCTTATGATCAAGGTAAATGAAGGGATATCTGTGTGTTCCTTCCTTTACGGCAACAGAAATGGTATGATCAATTCAGGAACTGGAGATGGCAGTATAATTGTTCATGGCTTTGAGTAGTTGTTTGTTATTTGCTAGTTTGTCACAAAACGCGTTTTCTTATAACTCTAAAACCTAATAGTGTATGCTCGACTGACTTCCATTAGCGCTTCAGCGACTCAAACCTACAAGGTATATTTCCTTGCAAACCTCAAAAAGGGGAGGGGAAAGGGAAGTAGGGAGTGGGAGGAGGAGGGAGGGAAGTGGGAGGGAGTGGAGGAGGGGAGGGAAAGGGAAGTGGGAGAGAGTGGAGGAGGGGAGGGAAACCCCTCCCCTTTTTGAGGTGAATGGGATTTGGGAGGACAGTAGTGAGGGAGATACTGTGAGTTTGAATGAAAGTGGTATGGAACAAGTGAATGACGATGCAACTGAGAGAGTGTATGAGGGGCCTCAAACAATATCCAGGGGACCCGCATCCGAACATCCCTGGCTATTTAGTATGGATGTTGTGAGTATGATGAATTGGTTGCATTTGACAACATTCCTAAGTGTTGCTTATGAGAGAGAGAGAGACGCTGGTTGTTTTGTCTGTTGTCTTGTTGGGTTGTTTGCGTTCGTTGGAAACTATAGGAAGCGTCTTGGATGCTTTGCTTATTTATTAGATTGTATTTCTATGTTTACTATTATTGTTAAGGTAGTATGGGAAAGGTTTGTGCCTGTGTTTTTCTTTTGTTCTGAGAGAGAGGGAGAGCCTTAAGGAGAGAAAGAGGGTGTGAATGATGAATGGCTGGTTGACGAATGAACTGCTTGTTTGGCGGGTATGTTGGCTCATTGAGTGGCTCGGTCGCAAAGCATTCAGTCAGTCAAGAGCAATCAGTCATTGAAGGCATTCGTTATGAGAGGTAGTCAATCAGTATAGTCGTCTGTGTGCATTCCACATAAGTTTTTAAATAATCGAATTCTGTCGTGCTGTGGTTATCGAGTTGGTGAGTGATTTGTCGTGTCTGATGTTTGTGAATTAATGCATATCTTGGTGCTTGTTTGGTGTTTTGACGTGTTGGTATTCAGCAGTTGTTGGTGACAGTTGGTTTGGTGTTTGGCAGTTTGCTAGTGGTGGTGGAATTTGTTTTTTGACAGCCGTACTGCATTGAAAGCACAGCTTCTCGCCCTGATTGTATCAAGTTTCCTGGTGAGTAAATGTGTTTGAGATTTTGTTTTTTGCTTTGCTGAACCAAGTGTCCTTTTAGTAATTAAGTAACGTAAAGGGGAAAGTGTGGCTGGGGGAAAATTTGTAAGCCAGGATTGATTAACGTAAATGTGGGGAGGTCTTGCTTGCTTGCTTAGCTTGTGATCCCGCCACATTGGGAACTTGAGAAATCGTTTCTTCTCAGGGTTCATTTATGAAGAGGGTAATTATTGTCTTTGCTAGGATCTCAGGGAGGATATTTTGATGTTCGTGGAGTAAGCTGGTTAAGCTGGTTTTCTTGAAAATTTATAATGTGTTTTTAATTTATTTTTGCCATTTTATAAATTTCTTGGAAAAATAATGTTTTTATTCCCTTGAGGCTATTATCTATTAATGACAGTGATGCCCGTAGGTACTGCAATATTGATTTGTGTGAGGCAAATAAAACACCCGTAGAGAAGTCTTTAAGATGAAGGACCCAGTTCAGGACTGGCAGCTGCGCTTAAACAGGGAGTCCTTCTACTGCCCTCCTGCCAGCTCAGCGAAGCATAAGACCCCCTCCCCCATTAAGTCGCATTTATTTTACCAATAAGAATTGCTTATTATTTTAATCATGATAATTAAAATTTTACTTAACGTAATTACTAAATCCTATTATTCACTCTAATATTTATTAGATTGAATCTAAAATTTATTATTTTTATGCCGTGAATGGAAATGTTCATGAGGGGGAATTTCATAGATGCTGTTTGTATAACTAGACTCAAATTTATTATCAAAAAAAGGCATGCTACAAAAAAACATTACCTAATCCTTAATACATTTTCTCGATGGAGCAAATTCAAGAAATCTTATCGAGAAAGGGTTTATATTTTTCCATTTCTCCGGCCTGATACATATTGCGTCGTCAGCATATCGAAAACCATTTTACTTTTTTTTTTATCTAGAATAAAACTGTTCATATAAAAATTCCATGGATATTTTACTTGGCCACATGAAATTTTCAGAACTGCAACTGTTTCACTTGTTAGAATTTTTTTATTATTTACAATATTAGCGAGATTTTCTTAACGTTTGTATGTATCTTCATCATTGTTTTGTCAGGTGTATTGTTCAGTTACATATTTATTCATCTAAGGGTATCATGCCATGGATAATTCCCTCAATTATATTTGCGTCTTCACTAGAAATGTCACATTGTTTTCCAAAAGTGAGTCCTTTGATTCTCCAAACTACTTACTGCCATTAAGATAAAAACAAAATTAAATTCCCAACCCAAGGCAAAGATCGTATTTTGATCCAGAAGTTTGTCAAAAGTCTAGGTAATCATGATTGCCGTTGGTGGTTCAAGAATTTCTTGTTGTCGCAGTATGCAATATCATTTGGCCATGATTTCGTTTTGGGTCTCAATAAACTTTGTTTTGTTATTATTATATTAAAGCAGCAATTTCGTAATGTGTTTTCTTCCCCGATATCTTTCTTTTTAAGTCATTAAAATTGTGTTTTCAGTTCCCTTCTCTCCAAGAGTTTTTGTCATATTTGTTCCTGGAACAGCTTGTGCACTCAGACATTCAAGAAGAAGCCGAAGTTATTCTTTTCCAAATTGGGAAAGAAAATCCTAGAAGACTGAAAGAGGCGCCTGGCATCCATTAACGCGTATAATGACAATTTCTGGCATCATGGGTTTTTCAAGATATTCAATCTACATTACGCTCCCTTTGATCGCTTCAAACCGGTCCAATACTGTTTATTCTGACAGGATTGGCCGCAAATGAGGAAAAATGGGAAAACTGGGCACCTTTTGAATGATCATATTTTTGAAAAATTCAGCGTGCAATTTCCTTATAATGAGCAACTTGAGGAGTTTTGTTGGAATTCTTGTCATAAGTAAATTTCTAAAAATTCTATAATCAGGAGCCTGATATCGTCATATTTTGCATAATGATGATCATGAATCAGGCAAAAATATTTGATCAAAAACTCCCTCAACTGGCTACAATAACTTTCGGTAGGGACTAGAGGGGTACTTACCATTGCAATAAGATTATATATAACATTTCACAAGATGAACCAAAAACAGTTGTGCACGTTGGTGTGTTTGTAACAAAACAATAGTGAAACTGTAAATTTGTGGTTGTGACATTATGCACTTGTTCAATCGTGCCCGCCTTATTTTCAAACAAATAATTTCGGAGAACTCGTCCAAAACGAGAAGAGGGTCGAGTCATTCATCGTTCCCTCAGCCTATTCAAAGGATGCATCGACTCCGATTTAAGTATAAAACTCCTCTGTCATCACAACGAAATGTTGTACTTGAAAGGAAATCTTTCAAGTACAACATTCGCATTTTCTTTTCACATTCTTTTCACTGTCATTTCAATTTAGTCTCTTGTAAATTAAGTGTGTATTGTACCGGTGCCATAAGGTGTGGGGTACTGTTTTCAATTTTCTTTCCATATGTCTTTAGTTTACTATTGCATGGCGTAACGTCTTTAAGTTTACCTCCTTCGACCGATTTGCTTGTTTTAGAAAAACGTTTCCCCGTGTCAGCAAATTCACCCTTGTTATTTCTATGATTACATTCACATAGTTTCGTAAACTATCGTTTCCGGGAGTGTAACGACAGGTGAAGGTAAACACCAGTTTATCTCCGGGCTTAATTTAGGAGGCTTACCTTCGAGCTGAAATGGATTCCATTAACTTGAAGGTATTTCTACATTCACACAGGATCTGCGCCGTCATAATACGAATAGTCACTCCCATGTTTGGCTCAATTTGCAATTCAAACGAGCTGTGGCAAACCAAGACCCTAATTCCTTTCAATTCAATTTGGATTAATCACTTATGCCGAATATCATTATTTTCATTGGTAGTATTGGAGATATGGTCCACCTAGTGTTCAGTCAGGAGATCCTACGCGCTAGTCATGATGACAGGAAAGATAAAGATAAAATTGCTATTCTATCATCATTTACTTCGGTTGCAATATCAACATGGTAAACTGATTAATAGCAAGCTTAAAGTTCGTCTGCTAATGACAGCTTAAGGGTTTTGTTATGGTTTTACTTGTAGTGTGTGTCCTCATTGTGAATTAGAGAGAGAGAGAGAGAGAGAGAGAGAGATTGATTCTTCACATTAATGCGCGAATTAATTTGATCTACTAATAGAGCCATACACGAAAAATCACAATATGAGAATGCTATGTATCTAATGACCATTGATGCTATGGCAATACATTCATAAAGGCAAAATCTATATTATGTTCCGACTACATTATTAGCAGATGTACTTTGAATACAGTTATCAAATGATATAAATAGATGTTTCTCTTAAGAAAGAACTATTATTAAGAACGCACTTTGTATTGTAAATCCTGTTCCCACTCTGCCTAGCATTTCGAAATACGTTCTTGAAATGCCAACGAAATGTCAGGCGTCTCACTTTGTGGGGGGCGTTTAAGGGAAAAGGCTCCTCTGGATTATTGAAGGGGAAAAGAGGACTCATAAAC
>NC_087207.1:46115016-46117516 GCF_015104395.2 Macrobrachium nipponense
GTAAGGCGACAGACTCTTGAATGAGTCAGTGGCAGTGAGTGCTTTGACGAGCTTCCCTCGTGGAGGTGCGGGCTGTTTGACATCTTTATGCCCTGAGGTCAGCTTAACACCTGAGAGAAGAACTGGCAACGCTGCAAATTTTTTTTGCCACGTTTAAGAATAAACTTGTTGTTTTATTGTTGTGTTGTATAACTTATGCTGCCTTCATATACCAAAAAAAAACGTTAAGTTGGAATATTTGATGTGGCAGCGCCAGCACGGAGACCACACCTAAACCACCATGAAGGAGCCGGTAGGGTATAGAATCTCCACAACAAGTATAAATAAGGCCTGACCTGCCCCTCCCAGTTTGCACGTCGCCCTAATTTTCCAAGCTGAGTATGAACTATATTCCGCTCTAACTATCTACTGCAGTACTCCTGTCCGTAAGCGGTATCACACCCTACGACTCGGCGTACCACTATCTCCTCCCTGTATCTTGATGCTGAACCAGGCTAGCCTCCTATACCCCTGCACTACCTGCAGACTGGACTCTACGTAGACAATCCGCTCTGACAGCCTATCTCATGCCCTCATCATCAAAGTCCCAGTAGGACTCCATGAATGAGAAGCATCATCTGTTGATTCCTTGGTGAAGCCCTGCAAGAAAACTATGCCCTTAAGCCAAGGTAAAAGAAATTTGAAATTGTTCTTTTGGTCCTTCACCTACCATGATAATAATCTGCACTACTTTGCCTGTGGCAACTTCATTATCTTAATTGATTATATCATATAAATCTCACTTAGCTTGTAGCATTGCATGTTAAATTACCATCATTGGTATTTGTATTTCAAATCTGACTGTTTGTAGAATTGTGTAGACTCCCTGTTGTGTGCCTCTGCCTGAGATCAGCAGTGCCCATCAAACTGTACTGCCATGCTAATCTTGGTCACTTTCCCCAGGATTCCAGTGTTGCTCATGTTTGCTTACAGTGCTCCACTCCATAGTAATGATAATTGTTGCTATTAAGTTCTTGATCCATATCTCACACACCTGCGAGATCTCCTTGCTTAAGTGATTCTGCTTGCAGTTTGGTGGTACCTTTCTTTTGCTAGTGTAAATATGAGTGGTAATGTCACAAGTGCCACGGAGCCAGATAGTACTCCTGTAATCTATATCTTCTTATTACAAGGTATATTTTGAGTCAAAATTTTGTATTTCTCATATTTTAACTTGATACTTGGCATGCAGAATATGACTATATATATATATATATATATATATATATATAATATATATATATATATATATATATATAGTATATATATATATATATATATATATATATATATATATATATATATATATATATATATATATATATATATATATATATATATATAGTCATATTCGCATGCCAAGTATTCAAGTTAAAATATGGGAAGTACAAAATATACACCAGGAAAGTTAAAAACCATAAAAACACCAAAATTACTTTTCAAAAGGATTCAAAAATGTATACGTAATTTGTCCAATAAATAAAATAATCATTTAATTTTATGAGGTAATCAAAAGATATATATGTTCTTTAGCGGGGAAGTAACTTACCCAGAAGGGATGACGATGGACTGACTAGAAATTCCCTTGGACGTAAGTAGAAAAAAAGAAGAATAGTATTGAGCTGAGGGCCATTACTGTAAATTGGAATGTGAGATAAACTCTTAGGTTAACTAAAATCGCATATATTCACAATTACAAAATCAGAAGATGGTGAGAATTAAGGACAGGTAAATGTAGGCCGCCGAAGCAAAAAAATCATGTGGAAAGATGACAACTGCGAATTCCACTTTAATTGCACTGCAGATAATTGCAGTGGGTTGACCACGGCAATAAAGGACAATCGACGCAAAGGATCCTTCTTAATATAAAACAGTTAAAAATCAATTACAAAAACAAATTCATAATAATGTCAGGTCTATTGGAGAATTTCCAGTTGGAAAATGGAAATTATTAGCATAAGTAAAAAACACTATGTGACCCAGTATCACAGATTCTGGACACTTTACTTTATTCCGGAGAGACGATCTTAGTAGATTTACCAACAATGGGGGCCCTTGGTATTTGGGAAATTGACACTGAAAAGACACTGGACTGGATAGCAGCCACGTAGGGGAACAGGTTTACACGAGCAGAAGGTCAAGGGGCAGTGAGCTTCGGATCTGTGTCCAGGTGTGTCTCTCGAGCGCAGTGATGCAGGCTGATCAAGCAGTCCCATTATGCATTCTATTGGATTAATTTTTCCAATTCTCCAAGGTGTCGTTCATTTTCTATTGTGAGACATGGCTTTTGGTGTGCTAACTATGACCTCGTGGGTAGCTCTGTTGACTACGTCGTTAGGCCTTTGACCACGTGGGTTGCTTGTGCACTATGTTCAACTTTCACTTCTGCCATTGGACGGATGGGGATTATCTCCAAGGTGGTGGCTTAGTAACCTGGAAGAGGATTTAACACAGACACGAG
>NC_087207.1:46122516-46127516 GCF_015104395.2 Macrobrachium nipponense
TGATTATGTGTCATTACTATATAATTTTATATGTCAAGGAATAATTCAGTTTTTTAAGTTGACTATCTAATATTCTGTATCCGGGAAATGAAATATTGTCTTTTAGTTACCTAAATAATAAAAATCTAAAGTACTTAGATTTTTTAAAATTTATCATTAGCAGCTCACATAACTGAGGATTTCTTTTTCTAATAACTTATAGCTTTTAAATCAAGAACTATTTGACTTTTCATCGATTTTTCGTTTCATATCCAAGGATGACAGGATATTTGATATGGGCCTCAGACAAGTCATTTCTATTCCAGGGATGGATGAAGGTTATTAGGTTTTTTGTAGCAGCTTTCCTGTAGGCCAAATTATTTTCTGTAACAATGCTTATCTAATGCAACCTCTCATGGGCAAAACCGAAAACGTTTGAGGCTTTCATTCATATATATATATATATATATATATATATATATATATATTATATATATATATATATATATATATATATATATATATATCACACATATCCACAGGTGAAAAATAAGAGACAGGGTGTAGGTCCTGACCGGTTTCGGCTTTATTTTCAAGCCATTGACAAAGGACTGATACATAGTATTATAATTCACGAGTATATATACTACAAAGACAGTACTGACTAACATACACACAACCGTTTTTGAGACTGCAGATCCACCCACAGGCAGGTGTCAAGGTAGGAGTGGCTTTCAAAAATCATTAGGCTAAAATTTACAATAAATTCTCAAGGGATACTACCGCTTAGGGTACAAGTCCACACCTGACAGGTGTCCAGGGAGGCGGGGTTGAACATACTCATTACACTACTGCCCCCTTTACTGTGTTTTACAAATATAATAATCCTATTTTTCATATATCTCTACAGCCAACCTTAAAATTTAAACAGTTTACAAATTTGTGTGCATGTTCCAGCATAACTCTGACATGCATTGTGCAATTTCAACCCAACATGGCATACATATGCCTTACCATCAGGATAAGAATAATGTAGGGGTAATTCATCACTGGTACCAAAGTGGGTGTTGGTTGTGGGAATGGGTGAAATACGTAAATAATTGAAAACGACAGATATTAGGATTCCTATTAAGTCCAAATTCAGCCCTAATAGAGGCAAGGTGAGGGGTAAGGGGTGAGGAGGGGATGACATGTAATAAGAACTGAAAACAATAGATATTAGTATCTAATCCATAGTTTTTGAGGTCACTGAGATGAATAATAACACTTATGGTGCCCTTTAAGTCCAAGTTCAGCCACAGTAAGAAGTGGGGGTTAGAAGGTGGTGATAAATAGGTGACAGTAGAAATAACTGAAAATTGCAGATATAGTTTCAAATTCATACTTTTTGAGGTCACTGAGAATTCAAATAGTAATGGTCCCAATAACCTTTAAATCTAAATTTCGTCCCTGAATGGAAGGGGGAATGAAAATGGGGGTGGGAATGGGTGTGCATGTAAAAATGTCATATATTAGTGCCTATTCTCTGGTTTTCTAGGTTGCTGAGATGAATAGTGACACACCCAATGCCCTTTTTGTCCAATTCCAGCCCCCGAGATGAAGGTGCGGTGTGAGTAAGAAGGGTTTAAAATAAAGTGAAAAAAATAACAGATATTAGTGTCTAATCCATAGTTTTCGAGGTCGTTTGGATGAATAGAGATTCTTCCAATGCCCTTGAAGTCCAAATTTAGCACTGATATGAAAGATCAGATATTGGTGTCTAAGCCATAGTTTTCGATGTTGCTGAGGTGAATAGTGACGCTTATGATGCCCTTTAAGTCCAAGTTCTGCCACAATAGGAATGGATGGGGAGAAGTGGTGAAATATAAGAAGTCAAAAATGTTTAGCATGTGACTGAAGCAACTCTCTTAATAGGAGAGAGAGGGAGTTATCAGCTGTCATTCAGAGTTTTCCCAGGCCGCACGAGGTTGGTCCACTAATATATATATATATATAGATATATATATATATATATATATATATATATATATATATATATATATATATATATGTGTGTGTGTGTGTGTGTGTGGGTGTGTGTGTGTGTGTGCATGTCTGTGTGTGCATGTGGGTGTGTGTGTGCTTTTTGTGTTTAGATATGGAAGAAGAAAGAGAAGGAAATTACTTAGGGCCTTAATATTCAGGAAGCGCAAGATGGAGATGAAAGGTACAGCATGTGTATTGGGGTTCAGAGTCGTAGTAATGTCGATGTTTTCTGCAATTGGATGTTAAGCCATGATATCTGCACCTGAAGATATACATACATATATATATATATATATATATATATATATATATATATATATATATATATATATATATATATATATATATATATATATATATTGTTACGTATAGCTGGCCTTGAGAGAGGCTAGATACGTAAACGAAATAATTGAGGGATTTCAAGAGGGAATTGCTTTAACTTACCGTAAACTGATAGTTATTATTAATTTCTTTAGAGGGAGGTCGCCAGAAAACTCAGCTCGTTACTTTACAGCTATTTATTTACAAAAAACGGCCCGTGCTGGCCCTGGAGGAAAGGTAAATGATGGCTCCAACTACTTTATGTCATTCAAGCTGATTTTCATAAATTTTCGGGTAATGCACACTTGCGGGCAGAGAGACGGCACGTGACTCATGGAATCTGGAAAAGAATCCCAGATTAAACGAGATAAAAGAAAAAATGACTTCTTGCTTTGATTAAGGCTGATTAATTCCCTAACATGTGGGGAAAGTAAACTGGAATGGTTCACTGAGGTATGCACGAAAGCTTGGTCTTTAACAAGTCACAAAGGAAGCACGTGGCCCGATGAGGACAAAGGGCTTTTGATGTAGAAGGGGTAAAAATGAGAATTTGAAAATGAATTTAGCAAGAGTCGTATGGTAGTAAAAGGTGCTGGGTTGAAATTTACACTCTTAGACGTACCTGTATGCAATATTCAGTGTATCGTTGTAGAAGAATGCGGCCTGACCTCTGTTCAGGTCTGGGGTTTCGTGTCCACCAGTACGCCGTGGGTAGGCCTAAGTTTGGGAGTGCTGGCCGCTGGACATCTGTCCTGGACTACCGACTGCAGTTGACTGAGAGCGATACTGGTTGTTTCTGAATCACGGGGCTTCCAAAGACCGCCTCGAAGCATCGCCTGAAAAGTGGTAAACACAACGCCAGCAAATTGGGAAGGAAATAGGTCTTATTGTAGAAGTCCCTAAAATCCATCTCGAAGCCTAGCTACTCTTGTGACTTGCCTCTCTTACCCTAACTTCCGTCAGACGGAAATATCTCCCTACGACATGCCCTCTCTCCCAACACATCGCTTTAGGAGAAGGCATGGCTGCTTCTTTTATAATTTAATATCACTAAAACTCTGCTGGGAAGGCGAGGCGTTCTATAGACGTAGAAATATATATATATATATATATATATATATATATATATATATATATATATATATATATATATATATATATATATATATTATATATATATATATATATTTGAGAATTTTTCTTCGTGTAGTGCGTGTGTGCGGATGTGCACCTGATGCCTCCAAAACAAGAGGTACCTAATCTGTCAAAAAATTGGTTCAAAGCAACTTTATATGTGATATTTGTTGCAATGTATTACAGTTTCTGAGGTTGTCACTCCGAGAATGTTTTAAGCAGAAAGGCTGAGATTATGGACTACATAACTTTGTCCAAAAATAAACTTAGGCAATTGGGGATGGTTACCGTCCGCTACGGCCACATGTCCCCCCTCCCCCCCTCTCCCCCCCGGCACCTCCAACAAACAATTACAATTTTTTCAAGATGTAAAATGTTACAGAAACATTTCTTTATAACATACTTACCCACGGTTGGAAATAACTAAAAAAAAATGTTATTGGAGATATGACAGATGCAGTACTCATTTGCAAACATAACCACGACAGTTTGGTCATGATTCAGTACTTGCAATAGCCCAAAAGCTAAAAATTAGAGGATTTACATTGATTTTGAAAATTCATTCTTTTACATCACTTGTTAGAGAGAGAGAGAGAGAGAGAGAGAGAGAGAGAGAGAGAGAGAGAGAGAGATTGAGAGCTTGCAGTAAACGAATAAGACAAATGGTGGATGGTAGCATGTTAGATTAATTGGCAAAGATGCGCTCTCAACTGAAAACAAAGAGACTAAGAAGATACAATATTGTAATAAAAAAATTATTTCCTAGTGAAATAAAATACTTTT
This sequence comes from Macrobrachium nipponense, assembly GCF_015104395.2. NCBI lineage: Eukaryota > Metazoa > Arthropoda > Malacostraca > Decapoda > Palaemonidae > Macrobrachium > Macrobrachium nipponense. The sequence continues at coordinate 46,126,759 of NC_087207.1, forward strand.
CACTTCAATTTGATTACCATGTTATTACATAGCACAGGTATATTTACTATATGTCATTTACACAATTATGTTAGTGGAAATTCCTAGTTTGACTTTTTGGAACGTACTGCTATAAATTTAGTGGACTCATTTTCCATTCCTGACATAAGAGATGACCTTTCAAGAGAGCCCAGTTGACCTTCAGTAGGACGAATACACTCTTGATTAAAATAATTCTGAGGCAATTATAGATAGTCCTTCATCCTAAGCAACGTTGGGTGTTCACCAAATACGTCTAAGCTCGTCAATTTCATATTTTATTCTCATGCAAATTCGTGTTTCATTTAAGGGGGTAGGTGCATAAAGATCTTATCTTCAGAACATCACATGTATTTCTGGAGTTGTTGACTATAAGGCCTTTGCATCCCGGCTGCTGCTTGCAACATTCCACTGATAACCAAACATCCACTTCATTGCTATGTAAATTGGAGCATAATAGGTTTGACGGAAGTAACCTAGCAAGGTCAGAATTGGCTGGTTGGTGGTAGAATTTCACATTGACCTCTTTTATTACTATATATATATATAGATAATATATATATATATATATATATATATACATATATATATATATATATATATATATATATATATATATATATATATATTATACCTATATATATGTGTGTGTGTGTGTGTGTGTGTATGTATATATATATATATATATACTATATATATATATATATACTATTATATATATATATACTATATATATCATA
>NC_087207.1:46132516-46140147 GCF_015104395.2 Macrobrachium nipponense
CTGAAATTTGTCCGAAGAAAAGAATGAATACAGAATCCCAATCTTATAAACAAATTATATTACGAGAAATCATCTGAATGTAGCCTCCAGTTCGAAGGGTCCTGAACTCTGCACAGTTTCTGAAGAAAGTCGTCACTTTTCCGTCTGTGAGGGAAGGGATTAACCCGGTAGAAGCAATGGCCGCACCCACGACCACTGACCTGCAGTTTCTCCTTTATGAAACGTTGTTTAGGTTCTACTTTCACCAATGTATTTTCACTCGAGGATTGACTTGACCAATCTTGTTTTTCCTGCCCATTATCAATATCCTCACAGCAATTAACCCTAATTTTGTTTCAGTGGAGCGGTAATACTTATGTTTAAGGTTAACACACCTACAGATGCACTCGTGGACTTTGTCTTTCTTCGTTGCCATCTAGAACAAAATAGTTTTGATATTAAATTTAGTTATTAATCTTTGTTTCTGCACTTATTCAACTCTCGAACTTGGACTATCGATTTGAGAGGGCGCTATTCACATGCAGAATCTTGACTTTACATTAAATCTTTTGCAACACTTCTACAAAAATGTCTCCTCTCATCAGGTTTCTGACAGTGGTCATAATTCTCACTTATTATTTTTACAGAGCTGCCACCATGGTACTTTGAGTTCCATGCTAACTGACTTTTGATCTGTCATCCTCCATTTTCGGTGGAACAATATTGCCGAAATAACGATAAATATTATTTCTGTAGTAACTAATAAGGCTATAGCGAAAAAAAGAGCTTAGCGAGCTCTAGCCACATAAACACAAACTTCGATATACAGGAGAACAAATTATTAAAATACCTTCAATGGCCTAAAGCGCCCAAATGATTCGAACTAAACATTTTCATTTTTACTAAAAAGAAAAGAACTTCGTTATCCTGAGTTTCATAAACTATTAGCTTTTAGCTGGGACTTTTAAATCCTTTGGATTAAAAAAAAAAAAAGAATTACTCTTACGATTTTTGCTAGAATAATGAGGCTGATAAATACAGGTATTTACCGCTTTTTGGGGGGGCTTAGAAATGATTAATTTGTTTTTTGCTTCAGGGACGCGAGGCTTTTCAAACTATTTTGTACTGGAGGCCGCCATATTCAACCTATACTCGAAGAAAATTAAACAGTGGTGAAACTCACTGTTCATTTTAATTCTGAAGTGTAGTGCATTATTTATTTGTGCGGAAATAAATAATATACCCTCTTGTAAGCTACTTTGTTAAAATAGTTTACTCTATTTTGATTTTCAAAATTTTGCGTAATCAGTATCTTAGTGTCGATATAGATATGGATATTAGGGGAACGATATTGGAATAAAAATGTATAGAATTCTTTGTCATAAAAAACTAATGTATTAACATGCTAAAACTGTTGTCATACATTTGTTTTTAATTATATTTAAAAGAACTGCGGTAAAATAAATTTTTATTACAATTATTGTAATAATTGTGAGTATAGAGCGCTTGCCGCCCCTCCTTTTAAAATACCCTTTTAGAGTATATCTTAAATAAGTTCCGAAATTTTTTAAAAAATGTGATTATGAAAAATGTGCTTCAATGGTACTGCACACCGTTATTTAGGTAAAGGTTAATCAAATATTGAAAATGTCATGGTCTAAAAGCATTTTAAGAAGCGTAAAAGGGGGAAAAGAAACTTAAGTTCTGCCACAGCGATCATTTATAGTTTCTTCTCACGGAGATCAAAACAAAACACTCGTACCAAAGCTTGTGCGGTTTTGCTTGGATTCGATGACTATCAAATGTTTTGCTATTAACTCCCTCTAGGAGATTGACAAGGATGTTAGGTTTGTGTGTTCTATTTAGTTTACTGTCTTCGTAGTGCTGAGAGTGTAGCATATTTGAAGACTTTTCTGCTGTCAATTTATCCCCTCCCGGAAGATGGCAAGGAAATAAAGTTTATTTGCTTAATATAGTTTTGTATCCGTATTGTGCAACGACTATAGCAGGGAAAATGGAGCTGGAAAGTTTTCCGTTAAAAATTGAAAGCAATTAAATGAAATTTACTCTTTCAGTAATTTTACTCGGTCTGTGAAAGCGAGTTGATTCCCGAAATGGCCGTTACACGAATCACTTAAAAACAAATATCTATCATAGCCGTGAAAAAATGAACATCTAAAAAAATTCATAGAAATCATTTATGGTTGAAGACGAACCAACAAACGTCCTATTATTACATTTACCTATAAGTGAATCGTTCGCTGATGCTGCAGAAGAAATGTCTTTCAGAAGTTTTCAAGAAACGCTTGAAGGGACAAAAGTAAATAGCCACAACCCTAGCAACAAATTGTAGCCAGCATTAACGTGCTATGGATTTTCCACTTATCTCATTCCTTTTAGAGTAAACCATATTATCCGATAGCGTCCCCCTAGAAAGATGAATTCCTAGGATACAGTAAATACTTCTTTTATCAACTAAGCTCATTGCATTCGATGCAAGGCAGCAGCAAGACCCAGACTGAAATGTTTTACTAGAATATTTAAAATTCCATTAAAATGGGAATAAGAAACAGGAAATGTTTACCCCCCCAAAATAAACTGTGAGAACATAAAAAATACATTAGCAATATCACGGGTATAATTGGGCGAAGGGCGCTGGTTACTAAGTTTCGTTCTGTGAATGAACTCGGTCAGTTTTAAATGAGGGATAGAATGATATTACTGTAACAAAGCATCCTGATAATTTCTCTTTTGATTTTTTTAAGCAAATAGACGCATTTTTCTAAGATTATCTTTACAAATATGATTTTTCTTGCTTATGTAACCTGCAAAGAGAGAAAATTCATAGGAAAAGAATGAAATAAATATCAATAAACACGATTCTATTATAGTTATTAGTCTTGCTAAATATCGCTGTAATGTTTTATTGATAAAAATTAATATGAACTTCTGGCCTGGATTTTGTAAAATTGATAAATAGCTATGAAAAATAAGATGTTCGAAGAACTAGCAGTTAAATGAGGCCTTATCCATCGTAAACAACATAGTAAGAACTCTTCATAACATCTTGACGTATTACCTAATTTATAAAATACTAGCGATTGGATGGTTGACCCTTTCTCTTGTTTATGTATGTGTTTTTTTTTTTTTTACCGGACGAATTTAATGCTACAGTATTGCGCTTTGTCTTTCTGTTACTGTGATCCAGGTCTTGAACGAAAGACGAAAGCTCAGGGTTTACGACTTTCCTCTTTCGTCTTTTCCTACGAGCGCTTCTTATATCTATTTACCATTGTGGTATTGGATGGTATATATATATATAATATATATATGATGATATATATATATATATATATACCATACATATATATATATATATATTATATATATATATTATATATATATTTATTTATATTTATATTCGAGGGTAAGTCAATAAGTATCCGCACTCCAACTTTTTTGTTTTATACAACAGCAATACAAAGTTTTACAATGACATCATTTTTCAACATAGTCCACCCTGCTTTCAATGCACTATGTCCATCGTAGCACTAGCTTTTCGATACCCTCAGAAAAAACGTTTTCTGTTGAGCATTGAGCCACGTATGCACCGCTTCCTTCACCTGCTGATCTGTGGCGAAACGACGGCCTCTTGAAGCATCTTTAAGTGGACCAAACAGATGGTAATCAGACTGGGCGAGATCAGGATGTTCCAACACCTCGAAATGAAGTTCTTGAAGAGTGTTAATGGTGTGGGGAGGGCGGTATGTTGGACGGGCGTTGTCATGCAACAAAGAACGCCATCCGATATAAAGACCTCGGCGTTTGTTGCGAATTGCCCGCTTCAACTTGTTGATAAGCATATCACTGTAGCGTTCACTGTTTACTGTTGACCCTGTTTCCAGGTAATGTTCCAGAACTGGCCCTCGTGAGTCCGAAAAAACTGTGAGCATCACTTTTCCTGCAGAGGGTTGACTCCTGAATTTTTTTTTTTTTAGTGGAGATCAGCAGGCGAAGGAAGCGGTGCATACGTGGCTCAATACTCAACAGAAAACGTTTTTTTCTGAGGGTATCGAAAAGCTAGTGCAACGATGGACCAAGTGCAGTGAAAAGCAGGGTGACACTGTTGAAAATGATGTCATTGTAAACTTGGTATTGCTGTTATATTAAATAAAAAAAATAAAAATTGGAGTGCGGATACTTATTGACCTACCCTCGTGTGTGTGTATATATATATATATATATATATATATATATATATATATATATAGTTATATATATATATATATATATATATATATATATATATATATATATATATATATATATATATATACCAATGTTTCCCTGGGAAGGAGTGGCGCACTAGGTACAAACTCCAAGTGTTTCAGCAAATAGGTGTGCTCGTAGAAGGAAAGTAAGGATCGAATAATTGGCGTTGTGAATGTGACTTTACCACTGAGCTTAGGCGCTTATTTCACTGCTTATCAGGGACACAAAGGCATTTTTGATGAAGTATGTCCATATGCATGACTATATAAACCGGTCCCCTCCCATGGGGGTAAAAATGTAACCAATCTTATCACCAGGTGATATACCCATACCCACATTCTATATATGTATGGTTTTGCCTGTATACATGCATTAATTTCGGTGTCTTCCTCTTTCGTCCTTACTTATTTTCCTATTTTCATACTTGCCCATTTCCATTGTATGGTTTGGAAAATCATGGCCGTTTAGACTGCTGATTACACACAATGACTCCTCAAAGACTTCCAAACGGAAGACCAGAAGCCGACTATTTTATGTGGTCGAGACGTATAATTATTATTATACTAGGCAAAACCCAAGCCAAGCGGCATCCAAATAAACCAAAGAGCCATTTTCAATTACCTAAAGCTACGGTCACAATAGGAGTCCCGGGGCGGAAGACTCACTATAGTCAGATGCAATACATGGAATCAATGTCAGCACATTGAGAGTGCAGGGGCTTCTTTGTTATATATTCAAAAGCTCCTCCTCAACATTCTGTTCTCTGCACTTGAACATATTCCGCTCACTCGTCCTACATTATCCTTATGCAATATTCAAGACCGACAGGTATCTTTACATGGTTCTTCTGTGCAACACCCATAAGACTATATAAAATACTCAATAATATTTGCTAAAACGAAAATAGAGCTAAAAGATGCAAAACACTAAAAACCGAAGCAATACTGATAAGAATCATTGGCTAATTAGCCTTAACCTTATTGAGCAAATGATTCATTGAGGTTTGAGAAGCGAGATTGTAATTTTCGGCGCTCTTTTCGACTTTAACACCTTTTCCCCTTATCCATCAACTGTTAAATGGTTTAAAAAGGTCGCCATTGAAAACTTTAGCCAGTTAAATCTAAATTTAGTTTATTTACAAAGAAACAACATTGATGGCCTGAGATAACTGAACGGCAGATAGACCATGTGGAGAGGGCACAGTGTACTGTTCTGAATTACTCTACTCATTCACAATATGAGAAAAATGGCCGATTCACCCATCTATACAAGGCTGGATTCCAAACTTGATATCTCCTAGGGTAATTTAGTGCTGGCAAGGAGGCAGGGGTGCAAAGAGCTGGCAGTTGGAAATCTGAAAATGAATTCCAAATTACACACAACATAAAACAAAGACCTCTCACAATATTTACGACTAATGCATTACAGAGAGAAATTTATCTTAATCACACACAAGGGGAGACTTTTAGTGCTCAAATAAAATAGCTTAATGAATATCGTTAATCTTGGGCAAGTCGCAAGGGAAACATGCAATTGCTAGGTAAAATGAAAATAAAAGAAGATTCGTTTGAGAAGTTAGAAATTGAATTTGAAATGAGTGAGAGTTTGTTTGACTCAGAGGAAAAGAACTGGCAATATGAATGCAACTCAGACGTACAGTTTGGACACAGGTTTGCCTGGTACACCGTCTTGAGAGACTTCGAAAAAATTACATGGTATCAATGTTTACTGAGGAGATGGGGGGAGAACTCCTTCCTCTGCTAGCAAGAGTTCCACCAATAAGCTCTAGAGTTCGTTTGGTGGGCGGACTTATTAGGTATAGTGGGAAAGACACACACACACACGGAGTAAAAAAAAAAAAAAAATAAAAGAACTGAGCAGTTATATCGTTGTAATGAAGATTGTTGTCTCACTTGTAATATAAGTTTGTTTTATAAGGTTTCATTTAACTTTCGGCCAAGACGTTATCTTACCACATTGTCTATATATCGGTCATATTCATTAACACAATACTTAAAATGTAATCAGCATTTTAAAGTTATATTGGTAGGTATTGCCGAAAATCACGATTGGATCTCTCTACAGTCAGTTCCATTAAAAACAGAATAAAAAACTTTATTCCTGATATACTTTCATCAAAATCGAAGGTGTGGCAAAAATTATCACCACCATCCTTTTGCCACACAGGATTAGCTGGTTTGACATTTCTGACACCTCCTAGCTAACCCGCCCCACCCCCCTTAACCCCGCCCCCTCCCCCGCACAGTTTCATACAAATGGAAGACAAGCAGTGCAAACGGCCAGCAAGGCCTCTAATAAGGCACTAAGTAGTACAGAAACAATATCGATACAATAAGCTATGAAGGCGCGCAAATTTAAAATCTTAAGAACGTCACATGACGTAAACAACATATGTGGGACGATTTCTGCAACACGTCATATGACGAGGTTTGACCTTTTAAGGGTTAACTGTTGTTTTCTAAATTATGTATGCACTGAGATATTATAGACTATATATTTCGTTGACCTCAGGCGATAGGTGAAGTCATTTGGGCTTTCCTTATAGTGGCTGACATAAAGAAAGAGCATCATCTACTGAACTGACAGTTTTCCCTTTTAAAATATCCTACAGAGCATATGACCCTTATACTCAGTACGACAACGACGGCCAAAAAATATGCCACATTTTTACTCTTGTTCATATAACTTAGATTTTACCAAAGATACTACATTGAAAATATCAGTAGGATATAAAGCATAACATTTCAAATAAATGGAAACTATTTTAATAGACTCCAAGAAGCTAATAAGCGAAAATAACTGGCGAAGTATCACTATCATATCTGTATCGGGCCGCACCACAGAGAACAAAGTATACAGGTAAGGCAATTTGTGTTACCGACCTCACTGTATGAAAAACAGTGCTCGGCGAGTCATTCAGTTCTATAATTCAATGCTGTTACAAGAAACGGTGATTAGGAAGACACATAAAAACATGTGGGGCCAGAGTAAGTAGGAAAGTTTACTGCAATACTCTCAATATTGTATGGAGGCATTATGCCATTTTTTTTTACAGATACTTCGAATATTATATAAAGAATATCATGGTTATAATAAAAACTTGTTTGTGAATTATGTTTATTAAAACATATGATATAACTAGTGAGAACAAAATGAGACCATTTTATGTCCTGTTACAAAAAATATAATTTATATTATACAATCTAATACCTTGACCATCCACCCTCTCTCTCAGTCACTTCCCTCAATCTGTCGGACATCGAATGAACAAGGTTGAAAATTTGTTGCGGTCTCTGTCTACAAATTTCCCACTGAGAGTTGATGTGAGCCATGGTTTGCTGTGTTGTTCTCTCATGTTA
>NC_087207.1:46140647-46163147 GCF_015104395.2 Macrobrachium nipponense
CCTGATGTTTGTTTGTTTCTATGGCATTTTTACGTTGCAATGGAACCAGTGGTTATTCAGAACGGGACCAACGGCTTTACGTGACTTCCGAACCACGTCGAGAGTGAACTTCTATCACCAGAAATACACATATCTGACCCCCTCAGTGGAATGTCCGATAATCGAACTCGCGGCCACCGAGGTGGCAGGCCAAGACCATACCGATCAAGCCACTGAGGCGCTTTCAGACCCGATGTGACTTCATTTTTTGGGAATATCTCCAAGACTATTAGTTGGACAGTGATGACATTCTAAAGCCATGTTTAAACAGCCCACCGTAATTTATAATCTTATAGGAGTTATTTAAATTTATATACTTTATGATGTTACTCTTATGATTTAAGTTGTAGTCAGTGAGAACCCAAACACCTGAGCACAGGTACAAACAAGTCGACTTACCCCCTCCCCACCCCCATCATCAGTTCCCTCCCTCCTCCCCCCACTAACCAGCCTCCCAACCCCTCACACACACCCCCATCCCTCTATCACCCTTCCCCCCAATTCTTCTCCCCCTTTCCCATCTCCATTCCTCTCTCTCTCTCTCTCCTCTCTCTCCTCTTCTCTTCTTCGCTCTCTCTCTCTAAATTGCACGCAGGGAAATGTAATGGACTCATATGACTGTTTTGGCTGAGTTGGCAGTTTTGAGTGCAGTATTTGAACAACAATACACTGTAAATGTTCGCTGGGTAGAGAAGGTGTGCAACAATTACGCTGGCCATGTCGCTTCGCTTAGATGCGCAAATGGGTGCAAACGTGCTTTTGCATTCCGACTTTCTAATATTTGCAACCAAGGAGATTTGGGAAGGTGCCGTTCGGCGAGCCATGAAGTTTGAGGAGGATTATTGGTCCTCTGACAATATCCATGACAGTGTGGAACCCGCCATTGTCGCTTTTGACTACGATGAAGAGGACGAGCTATTCCTTGACAGCGATGAAGATTAAAATGAAATCTATGACTTCTTGTGTATATCATTATCCATTAATTCTATAACTAATAGTAACTATTTTACAATTTTACTGACACCATATTGTTGTATAATAATTATGCTCATTGCCCAATCTCTCGCATCACATTATACGAACAATCAAACAACAACTGCAGAAAAACGACCATACACATACGAGCAATCTAAGATCATAACTATAATTCCCCACGACAATTCTTAGGCAACACACTGGAATCAGGTTGTACATCATAGTTGAGTTCAATAGCAAATATCACTTGACTTACTGTTGGGATATACACAGTTGAGTTATAATGTGTCAAATTCATGCATATAATAAAGCAAAATGAGAGAGAGAGAGACCTTACCTTACAGACCTTACAGTTCCTTCGGGTTGCCCCAGGTCCCTCAGTGTGAGGCGCCTCTAATGTCTACCAGAGAGTTGCTAGTACATCTTCCGGTATATTTTGCATCTTCCAATCTTGGATGGTCTGGGATGCAGTTTAGATATTTGTCGAGCTTATTCTTAAACACATCTACGCTCACTCCTGATATATTCCTCAGATGAGCTGGCAACGCATTGAATAGACGCTGCATTATCGATGCTGGTGCGTAGTGGATTAATGTCCTGTGTGCTTTCCTTATTTTTCCTGGTATAGTTTTGGGCACTATTAATCTACCTCTGCTTGCTCTTTCTGATATTTTTAGTTCCATGATATTTTCTGTTATTCCTTCTATCTGTTTCCATGCCTGAATTATCATGTAGCGTTCTCTTCTCCTTTCTAGACTATATAATTTTAAGGATTGTAGTCTTTCCCAGTAGTCTAGGTCCTTAACTTCTTCTATTCTAGCTGTAAAGGACCTTTGTACACTCTCTATTTGTGCAATATCCTTTTGATAGTGTGGGTACCATATCATATTGCAATATTCAAGTGGACTACGAACATATGTTTTATAAAGCATAATCATGTGTTCAGCTTTTCTTGTTTTGAAGTGCCGTAACAACATTCCCATTTTTGTTTTACATTTTGCCAACAGAATTGCTATTTGATCATTGCATAACATGTTCCTATTCATCATCACACCAAGGTCTTTAACTGCTTCCTTATTTGTGATTGTCTCATTATTAGGTCCCTATATTGCATATAGCTTTCCTTCTCTGTCTCCATAATTTATTGATTCAAATTTATCAGAGTTAAATACCATCCTAGTTACCTCTGCCCAATCATATACTTTGTTAAGGTCTCTTGTAGAGCGTTTCCTATCTTCATCACAAGTAATTTCTCTACTTATTCTTGTGTCATCATCGAAACTACTCACTACCGAATCCTTAACATTACTGTCTATGTCTTCAATCATAATAACAAACAATATTGCAGCTAGCACCGTACCTTGTGGCACACCGGATATTACCTTGGTTTCATCCGATTTCTCATCGTTTGCAATAACTATCTGTTTTCTGTTGTGTAAAAATTCTTTAACCATCTTCCTACTTTATCTACGATATTGTGTTTCTAATTTTCTTTGCTAATATATTATGGTCTTTACTTTGTCAAAAGCTTTTGCAAAGTCTAGATAAACCACATCTGTTTCATTTCCGCTTTTCATATTTTTTGAATATGTTCTCACGGTGGACTAACAGTTGGGTTTGTGTACTTTTTCCGGGTACGAAACCGTGTTGTCCTATATTAAACAAATTATTTTTTATTAAATGTTTCATAATATTTTCTTCATTACCCTTTCATACACTTTCATAATATGTGATGTTAGACTCACAGGCCTATAATTACTTGCCTCTAGTCTTGATCCACTTTTGAAAGTAGGGGTGATATATGCTAATTTGTGCTCATCATAAATCTTGCCTGTATCTACACTTTGTCTTAATAATATTGCAAGTGGCTTTGCGATAGAATGAACTACTTTCTTTAACAAAATAGCAGGACTCCATCCGGCCCTGCAGCAGCTCCATTTTTAATTTCATTAATTGCCTGCACAATATCAGCTTCATTAATTTCTATGTCAGCTAAATATTCACTATTTTCTTCCCTTACTTCTATATCATTATCTTCATTATCTATTCTAGGGGTGAATTCTCTCTATATCGTTCTGCCAGTATGTTGCAAATTTCCTTTTTTTCATTCGTTAATCTCCCTTCAATTCTCAGAGGGCCTATTTCTATTCTTCTTTTATTCATCTTCTTCGCATATGAGTATAATAGTTTGGGGTTTTGCTTGATATTTAATAGGGTTTTTTCTTCCAAGTCCGCGTTTTTTCATTTTCTTTTGATTGTATAATCTTTTGTTCTGCATTTTCTATCTTACTTTTTTAGTTCTATAACAACAACATGCATTTTTTCTTTTGCAAGACCTTTTTTCCACTTTCTGATTTTCTGGAACAGATCCTTCTGTCTCTTGGTATGCATGAATGTGTTACTTTTCTTCTTCGGTATATATTTTTCCACTATTTTCTCCAATATTTTATATAATATCTCCGTATTTACCCTTATGTCATCACTTACGGAAAATGTTATCCCAATCTTTGTTTAATTCTTCATTAATTTCTGACCATTTTATATTTTTACTGTAGAAGTTGTATTTTCCATATCCTTCCCACTTTTTCATTTTCTTGCTTTATCTCTATTTTCACTTGCTTTGGAATGAACTGTTAATTCTATGACATTATGGTCTGAAATACTCGCATTATAAACTATTATTTCTTTAACATAATTCATCTCGTTCACAAATACTAGTCTAAAGGTATTTTCCTTTCTTGTTGGCAGGTGATTTATTTGTTGAATGTTGTATTCTAGTAGCATATCTAATAGCTTTTCAAATTGCCTCTTATCTTCTGCACTAGAGAGAGAATTGGAAGGGGACGAGGAGGGGGTGGGAGGGGAGAGAGGTGAGAGAAGGTCGGGTGTGCATGGGGGATGGGGGGAGCTTGTTGGTTGGGGCAGGAGGGAACTGATGAAGGGGAGGGGGTTAGTAGTTTGAATCTGTGCTCAGGTGTTTGGGTTCTCACTGACTACAACTTACAATCATAAGAGTAACATCCTAAAGTATATAAATCTGACTAACTCCTAAAAAGTTATAAGCTACGGCGGGTGTTATACATTCTATTAGAATGTCATAACCGTCCGACTAAAAGACGAAGATATTCCCGAAAAACGATGCCACATCGGGTATGAAATGGTTAGTAGGCAATGTTCCTCTTCAATTATTTTGTGTCCATTTATAACTGAGAGTAAATGAACGTCTTTAATTTTTGTCCTTTTTATTTGATCCTTATTGTTAGTCTAAGTAGTACTAAGTAATAAGTAAGTATGAGTATTAATTACGAAGACTACTCCAGTTTAAGTTAGGAATATAACGTTTAAAACTTATGCGTGACGGAAAAGTCTTGAAAGAGTCCCGACTCCCGAGTAAGTTGGAGGTCACATCACGCCTTGTTCCGACCCCGACTCATTTCCTTTGAAAGTTCCTGATATTCCCCTAAAGCAATTTATATTCATTCCTTTTCTCTTTCCTTTACTCGATTTTTTTGAAAAGAGAGACCTCTCTCCATTCTTACATCAAGGCTAGGCGGCCCACAGATCTTTTGATTTCATTTTGGAATAAATCATTCGCTGGTGTAATAAAAACCTAGACGAGTTAAAGCTCTGGTAGTAACGAGCAAAAGAGAGAGAGAGAGAGAGAGAGAGAGAGAGAGAGAGAGAGAGAGAGAGAGAGAGAATAGTTCCTCCCTGCCGGTCAGAGCATACGCTCCGTTTAGGCCTAACCCTTTTCATTTAAGACATAACGATATACTTTAACGGAGTAATGGACACTAAAATCTCTCTGCACTCCTAAAATGCTGCTTCGGGCATGATGTATTTCAGTCAGGTCAAGTCCACCGGGAATAATATAGGGTAAACAAATGCGTCAATGAAATTCCTTGCCTCCTCTGGATTCGGGGTCGAAAACGCCTGGTATGCATTATGCTACCAGGTGCACTATAAACCGAGAGAGAGAGAGAAAGGCTATCTACTTATCACATAAACAGGTTTCAAGATGTACGGTTGTAAATTAGAAAAATAAATACAGAGATAGATAAAGGTGTTAGAAGGAAGACCATAAAGGCTTATAGTGTAAGATTTCCGTGTCCATAGTGGGGTTTAGATTAACATTCAGTGTCCTGGCTGCACCAGTATTGCCAGTTTTATGTTAGCCAATTTTTTTTCAGAAACAGAAAACACACTGGAATTTTAACGAACCAAAATTTAATTTGTTTTTCTGGTAAATTTCCTGCGTCAAATACTTCATCAAATATGACCTTTTTGTCTTTACTGTTACATTTCTCATTTTCTTTCTCTTTTGGCCTTTAATTTAAGGAGATAATTTTCTCCTACTGCTTCGAGAATTTCAGTCTTTTGTGGTCCTTTAAATTATTTCAAAATCACAACGATTTTTGCCCAGAAGTATTGGAACCGACCATTCCGTATATAACGTTCATAATGTTTCTTCTTGCTTTCAATCCATGATAATGTGACGTTTTGAAGATGTATATAATTTAAATAACGATTTATCCTGATCTTATATATATACTATATATATATATATATATATATATATATATATATATATATATATATATATATATATATATATAACATATATTAATATATATGTGTGTGTGGTGTGTGTGTGTGTGTGTGTGTGTGTGTGTGTGTGTGTGTGTGTGTATTTCCGTGTCTATAAACTGACCATAAGGTTGAGCTACAAATACAAAAATGGTTGCCTGGTATGATTTTGTCAAGGGATTTCATTTAAATTCGCATGAGAGTGTCCCCGAAAGCATTGTGAGGCAACCGTTTTGCATCGAGGCTATTTAAACCAACCTGGTTACGTCTTTGAAAAAACCTTCCACAAATGGGAAAAAAATGGTTAAAAAAGTTTAAAAAAATTTACAAATAACTATCAGGTAGATTTTAAAAAGTTAAGTGTACCATATTGGAAGCATCGAAAGGTCACTTAAATTCCAAACCTAACAGTTCCTTCAACTTTTACCTTCCAAAAACTAAATGGAATCTTGTCATGTTGTTCCTTGTTTTATAAAACAAGGGAAAACTTGATTCTTGTAGTTAGAAACTATAGTACCATAAATGTAATGAGATTTATGTTGGTGAGACCATGAGATCCATTCCTTAAGATTTCCTATGGACAAGTATGAGCAGCCACATATAATTCAGAAACCCCTAGATCTTTGTACAATAGACTTGAGCCACAGCGTTAATTTGAGTAAGATCCCAACGTTTTACAAAAAAGGATGATTGAGATCTGGTTCCATCAGTCTTACCAGGGATATGAACATTTCGGGGGTGGAATTTTGATCTTAACTATCAGAGGATCAGCACGCTATTCACTTTTTTACAATCGTATCAAAATCATTTTTTCTCTGAAACCTTACGCTCATCTTTCTACATAAATTAGAGTTTATGGCTCACGTATTTGTAAGACCCGGAGTGTATTTCGCACGTCTTTCTCTTCTCCCTAGATTTACTCCCCAGTCCAACCGTGACAATAATCGGCAACAAAGGCAAAGCAAAACATGATCCAAACACGACCAGTCAAGCCTAAAATGGCATGACATTCAGTACATGGATTTTCCCGTGGGGGGTTAATACAACCAGTGCACCTCACGCGGTTCACTGTAGGCATTATTTAGGGTTCTTTGCAGCACCCCTTACCCACCTCGCCTCAACCCCTTTCATTCCTTTTACTGTGCCTCCATTCATATTCTCTTTCTTCCATATTGCTATCGACCCTTTTCTAACAATTGTTTCATATTGCAAATGCGATGTTTTCCTCCTGTTACACCTTTCAAAACTTTCTGTTTTTAATTTCCTTTTCAGTGCTGAATGACTTCATAGATCCCAGTGCTTGGGCTTTGACATTAATTCTATATCCCATACATATACATGAATTTTTTTAATTCCTTGAATGTTATTTTGATATTCCCATTAGGTAGAAAATTTTTAAGCAACTGCAAATCTCTCGAAAAGTATTAGCAAAAGTTATTAATTATTCTTTTAGTCTTGTAACGTTCGAATTCAAGGAGTTGTGTAGTAAAACTCTATAATGATCGTGATAATAAATTCTACTTAGAGCCTTGATATTTAAGAACGAATAATCTAGCATTTATTTGCAGGATTCTGTTCACTAACAAAAAGGCGAAATTCTTATGAAATTCCCTTTCCTTATTTTCTCCTTCTCTTTATCCCGTCAATGCCGCGTCTCTGGCTCATTTCCCCTTTCTCTGTAATCCTAGACTCTCTCTCCTTTGTCACTAATAAAAGATATCTTATGAGATGTCAGAACAAAAAAAAAGGAGAAAACTCCAGGGAAATGAACAAGACAGGGAGGTTCGAAAGTGGTCATCCACAAATGGAGTGCAGTTCTCTCTCTCTCTCTCTCTCTCTCTCTCTCTCTCTCTCTCTCTCTCTCTCTCTATATATATATATATATATATATATATATATATATATATATATATATATATATATATATATATATATATATGTATATATATAAATATATATATATATATATATTATATATATATATATATATATATATATATATATATATATATATGTGTGTGTGTGTGTGTGTGTGTGTGTAATTGTAATAGCTACAATGCCCTTTTAACCTCTCGACCAGTAGATTCTACATATATATATATATATATATATATATATATATATATATATATATATATATATATATATATATATATATATATATATATATATATATATATATATATATATATATATATATATAATATATATATATATATATATATATGCAGAAGCTAGAAGCTAGGTACTATGTCGTACCTTTTAGTAAATGGGGACACAATCCGCAATGATGTAAAATCCTTCTGTAGTTTAAGATATATATTTCTTGTACGTGAGGCTGCCGATAAGTTCCTGTACAAGAAATGTATATTTTAAACTATAGAAGGTGTTTACATCTTTGTGGATTGTATCCCCATATATATATATATATATATAATATATATTATATATATATACAATATATACATATATACTTTAAAATTATTTTAATAAAATAAATTATAATATAAATAATATATATGTTGTGTGTGTGTGCGTGTAATATAATTATATATATATATATATATATATATATATATATATATATATTATATATATATATATATAATAATTTATTTTGGCAACATAATTTTACGAATTAGTCACTTTTTTTTTTACCGTTGTACCTCTAGAGATTATACAAATCCAGTCAACGCTGCTTCGATCTGTCTGGTTCAAAGATGATTTGCAGATTGTTCTGCGTCGTCCATGAATTCTATGCGTTCCTTATTGCATTGTCAGGAAAAAGAAAATAACTGTAGATTTCTTGAACTCTGGAAACAATTAAAAAGGAGTAGGCTACTTACCAAACTTCTGGTGTCACACCGATGATTTTTACACCACACACACACACACACACACACACACACACACACACACATATATATATATATATATATATATATATATATATATATATATATATATATATATATATAGTATATATATATATATATATATATATATATATATATATATATATATATATATATATATATATATATATATGTATATATATATATATATATATATATATATATATATATATATATATATATATATATATATATGTGTGTGTGTGTGTGTGTGTGTGTGTGTGTGTGTGTGTGTGTGTGTGTGTGTGTGTGTAAAAATCGGTGAGACACCAGAAAGTTTGGCAAAGTAGTCTACTCCTTATTAATTGTTTCCAGAGTTCAAGAAATCTACAGTTATTTTCTTATTCCTGAAAATGCAATAAGGAACGCATAAAATTCATGGACGACGTAGAACAATCTGAAATCATCTTTGAACCAGACAGATCAGGCAGCGTTGACAGGATTGTATATCTCTAGAGGTACAACGGTAAAAAAAAAGTAACTAATTCGTACAATTATGTTGCCAAAATAAATTATTTCAAAGTGTAATAGTGCCACGACGGAGAGAGAGAGAGAGAGAGAGAGAGAGAGAGAGAGAGAGAGAGAGAGAGAGAGAGAGAGAGAGCAAAGGAATATAAAGAAAGAGCTATGTAGTTCCTCTGACTAAGATTAATCAACGTTTAGTTGTTCATGTTATTATCTCATCTGCCCAGATGCCTACCTTTGCATCTTATCGTGTGTTCTGACTATTTCCAACCGGACTGTAAAAGATGTAAATGAAGGTATTAACCAAGAAATGTTTGTATAGAATAGCAGCAAAGAAAATTCTATAATGAAATAAAATGTTCATTTGCTGAGCTTAGTTTACCACTTGGGTCATTCTTGCTCGTTCGTGAATAAAGATGAAGAGTGTTTGATTGATGATAGATAATGAAATCAGATTCAATAAAATTGAAACTTTTCAAACAATTAACTGAGTATTAATGGATAACTTAATCCGTGTTTGATTGCAGCGGAAACTCAGTAGGATTCTCTCGTAATGCAAAGGCAGCATCATCTCTATTTACTCAAATTAAATCCACGAAAAACGTTGGCCATAACTAATAACCGAGACACCAGCTATACAATATCCACCGGTTCATTCATGGATAGTCTTGGTTGGTCCAACTAGCAATCCTTTTGTTTGTCACTTTGATTCATTTTTATTTACCAGTTATCAATGTTTTTTCTGTGCTTGTTCATAATCATTACATTTATTCTTGCAATTTGTATGATTATTCCGCACTGATATTCACGCTCGAGTTTCGAATACATTCGCGTCTTGTTGATATGGGTACATATTTCCGGGGCGTCAATACGATGAATATCAGCTTTGCTCTGCTTTTGTTCCATGCTTTGCTTTCACTCCATATCCATTATCTTCCACGGTAAGATTTTCAGTAGTGGTTCCTCCTATCCTCCCCTCCCCCGCAACTCATTTGCTTTGAAGTTCGGCGATAGTCTCCCTGCAGCAATTTCAATCGGGGCCCTTTTTCTCTCTTTTATTGGGTCTTTGAGGAGCTTTTTTCTCCGCTCTTCTGCACCAAAGGGAACCGGACCTCAGGTCGTTTTTATGTAATTTCTGGATAATTCTCTCGAGGGTACAATAAGTGGTTAGATGTTTTGAGGCTTTAAAGAGAGAGAGAGAGAGAGAGAGAGAGAGAGAGAAGAGAGAGAGAGAGAGAGAGAGACTGACGACTATTTAACATATCACAAACAGCATGAACATTTTTCAATTATATACCTTCAAAATCTGAGCTCATAAAAATCTGAATACCCTAAGCTGTAGCGAGCACTTTGCGTTTTCAAAGCAATGGAAAAGCTATTAGTATTTATTTTTCTGGTAATGCCCAGGCTCCAAGCAACTTGAGTAATTTTGTAACTCGAAAGCAATGCCACAATTACTTTTGCCGGATTTACTCGGCTTCGGCAGGTCTTCCTAACTAAAACCTTCAAATATTTGTTCCTTTTTATGCTTTCATATTTTTCAGTTCCCTTTTTAATACTTCTGCACATGAGTCGTCAAGGTAATGATACAATTCATCATTTTAACTTTGTCAATACAGCAAACCTTGTTTTTTTTCTGTGTGTGGGGGTGGGGGGCTTGCTTACTGAGCATACACTGAAATTAAGTATGGTAATGACGCGGAACTACTGGCAAAAGCTCGGTCGTCAATAAAGCTTGATATTTCATATCTGGACACTGGAACTTATCCATTTCACTATTTACAATACCCCTCCTTCGCTAGTCTTACATTTTCCAGGATATTTCCCTTCCATTGACCATCGGTAATCGTTTCTGAGTAAGAATTTTGATACTATGTGAGGAAAATTCTTTTGTCCATTATCGAAAAAACTGATAAATAGGTAATTAATCCTTGTGTAGCCAATAATCTTGTCCCTTTCAGTGGCAGCTTTACTACGAAATAATTCGTCCAAGGTGTGGGGAGCCCCTTTTCCCACAATCAGAGAAAATTCACATATGATATTTAGAAAAAAATGTTCCTCCCATTCAACCTCTCTTGGAATCTGGCTTAGATGCGCTGATGATATCTTCACGCCCTGAGATAAAAGCTGTGGGGTGATTAATGACGTAATGTGATGGACCTAGCCGTTTTATACCTAGAATTGAATGGGGAAAAGACCGTAGATTACCTTTTCTGGATATGTTGACCATAAAAAGCAATAGAAATACATCTTTCCCTTAGACAAGACGCTAACACTCCCTGCTATTCTGTTATGTATATCCGGATCCTAAGTCACCATTATATCTTGTTCTAGAGATCACTTTTCTGCAATCTTGTTTTTAAAGGGTAAGAAAGCATATTTTCATTGGCACTTCGTAGAAGGAATGGTGGTAATTCATCAGCATCTGATCCAATTACACTAGCAAGAATATATTGCCAAGAAAGCAATCGATAGAGTGAATAAAATACGATATCGAAAAAAAATCATTACAAAATCATAATTCTATAGGCAGAAAATATGGTAAAACGTTCTAGAGCATCTCAAATTGTATAGCGTTTTTAAATTTCACTATCCATTGGGATCTTGCTCAGCGATGTATACCCAAGCAATAAGCTGAATTCGGTGCTAATAAAGTAGCATTCAAGAATTGTAACTTAATTTATGTGAGACCAGAAAATCCATTCATCAGAGGTTACTTGAACACGAGTGAACGCTAAGATACAGGTTTTCTTACAAGAGAAAGGTTCGGCAGTCCACCATCATCATTTAGACAAATAACATCAAGTATTCATATGGATACTGGAAGCCGGATTAAATTGACGAGAAACTCTTGTACCCTACTCTGGGATATGGAATTCAACTGACCACGCACCAAACAGCCTAAAATTAAGCTAACGAGGGTTTTTTAATTCCAATGAAATCGTTGCTATCATTTGTATGCACACACACACACACACACACACACACACACACACACACATATATATATATATTATATCATATATATATATATATATATATATATATATATATATAGTATATATATATATATATATATATATATATATATATATATATATATATATATATATTATATATATATATATATATAATATGTGTGTGGGTGTGTGGTGGTATAATATATATATATATATATATATAAATATATTATATATATAAATATATATATATATATATATATATATATCTTAAGAGGTTAAAGAGAGGCGAATGGCTAATATGTTTAAAGTGTTTTATATAATAATAAAGTCACATAGCTCTACTCGCCTAGAGACAAGGGGTGGTACGCTGCTAGTCATATTGGAGAAAAAGGTATTTGCTGAACAAGCAACTTGTCTCAGAGGTCGTTCTCCGTTTGCGAGGCATGTGCATTCGTTTGTACGCGTATTACAGGCCTACTGGTTCAGGGTACTTGTGGAAGACGCATTCTTTGTGCAAAGAGTTAACGGCAAGTGGTTGCTCCGAGTGTCGGGAGAAAACGCCCATCGAAAAGGTAGGACACGTTCTATAAAAACTTAGAAAAAACTGTTACCTTTGGGAAAGAGAGAGAAGTGTGAAAATACTCTCTTTACGTAAATACTTTGAAAAGAGTGACTTGGGGTGTCTATATAACTATTATCTTATTACAGATGGGTCCGATTCCATGGTTGATTAGAAACGGGATTCTCTAACTGACTAATACTAGACAATATGACTTTTTGGGGTTTGAGAGTGTACCTTAGTCAGGAGGGTAGAATGTTATCTTACTGGTTTCTTTCTTAGGGTTGAGATGGTGTTTATGCCATTATAACTTGTTAATCATTTTGTTCTTTGTTATAACCAATTGCTTTGGGAAATAATAGTATTTTTTATATTTTACGCAGTCTTAATAAGCCTCGGTGACATCTTACAGACAGGGCACCGTTGGCAACAGACAAGTGTTTTCCCCAGTTTGTGTTTAGGTTTAGGGAATAAGGGGGGGGGGGGGGGGGGATACAGTGGTGGCCGCGGTAAAGGCTTTTTATATATTTTTTCAAGCTGTAGGTACGCTCCAACGGACTAGTGACCAGTTAGAAATAGGAGGTTTCGTTTTTATTTTGATAGGAAAAAGGGGTTATTAATCATGTCACAGGTAACTCAGGGTCATTACTGCTGATTCGACAGAGAGAAGCTGTTCCTCAGACAGTCTCCTTCTCCCAAGCCAAGTAAGTTGATTTCTTGAGATTACGGAATAAAGGTGTTAAAAAAAAAAAAACCCCCCCCCTTTAAAAAAAAAAAAAAAAAAAACGGGGGGGAGAAAAGTTTAGTTTTCAACATATTAAAGTGTTTCGCAGTTCGCGCATGTTTGCGGTGTATGTGAATTCGGTTTACGGTCATATGAAGACGTAAGTGTATTTTCGTGGTTTTTTTTCTTTCTTATTTTTTTTTTCTCTTTTTATATTTTGTGGATTTTCTTTAACCTTTGTTCTTGTTCATGTTCCTTGTTGTTTGTGTGTGGCGAACTTGCCTGAGTGGGATTTTTGCGGCGAATCGTGCCAGAGAGAGAGAGAGAGAGAGAGAGAGAGAGAGAGGCGAGTTAGCTCGGAAACATCTTGCGTTCTTTTTCTTTTCCTATCCCTTCCTTATTATTATTTTTTTTTATTTGTCATTTTCGTGGGGTTGATTTTGTGATTGGGGACGGGGCACGCGCTTCTTACCTTTTGTATCTATTGTGTGGGAAAAAATTCTGTTGATTTTTCTTGATTGGGTTTAGTGTATATAAATACATTGATGTTATTGAGATCGGGAAGTGTAGTGGAAAAAAAAAAAACAGCCTTGGGAAGCAAGATAAAATGGCAGATGCTAAACGACGACGCTACTACATCACGTGACGAAAACCATTTCTGCGGGGGTCAGCCCGTTCAAAGGGATTGTGGCTGGCGCATTGTCCCAGCCTGTAAATATTTTTCATAGAAGGAGTTAATAACTATTAGCGGGGGAAAGAAATATAGTAGACGATGTAGAGGCATTCAGAGAGGCGAAAGCTTTGCTAGATTTCAATAAGGGAGACCTCAGTCATAGGTCAAGGAGTTTCAATTTTACAAAAATGTCGTACCTGGACAGACTTGCAAGCATTTTTGAAAACAGCATATGGCTCAAAGGAACATGGAGATATGGTGAGAGACCTTCGAGGTCTTTATAAACTACAGAAAGGCACTAATAGCCTTGTAGAACATAGTTCAAAGCTGTTTGACGCAGTGGCAGATTGGGTAGGAAAATTGAAAACATCTAAATGGGTTACAGGGGATAATCTCCCTCTAAATAATGTTCATAAACTGATCTATTTTTCCCTGCTCTTACACGAGGTACTCGATGCAATAGTGGATAGCTTTGATGAAAAGGTTGAGCCTACCTCAGACGAAGAATTACTTTATACCCAAATAGATAAACACAGGTCTAAATGTCCCACTGTAGATAGCACAATTTTTAACGGGACAGGCCCGAGGGATAGAGTACAGAGAGACACGGAACTTTCTCCTCATCGTCTGTGTGCAAAAGTTGAGTATAACAAAAATCGATCGATCAAAAGCAACAGCAGTTGCGTTGTTTCAATTGCAATAAACCAGGACACCCAAAGAAATTGTGTAGGGTTAAATATTGTGGAATGTGTAAAAGTACTGAGCATTATTGGCAGTCTTGTCCATCTCAGATATGGAGAGATGCGAGGCCTGCACCTCAAGGTTCTGGTAATTATAATGTGAGAACTTCTCAGGCGGGTCAAACCAGAGGGCAAAGGGATCGGCGAAATTTTTGGAAGCCCGATCAACAAAAAGGGTACAGGTGATTGGTACATGCCATTGTGGTCTCGTGGGGGATGCCCCAGAGCCCAAGCCTATAGTCTATGGAACAGTAGGGGATATGGATGTCCCAATTTTCATAGACACCGGGGCATCAATAAATCTAATGGACTATAATTTGTATCAATCCATGTTCTCCAATTACCCTTTGCAGCCCTCTACGGAGACGGCGTGTGATGTGCAAGCCCATAGATTAAACACCCTGGGTTGTGTACAAATAAGGTTTGCTCTCGGTGACAGAGTGTTAACAGAACCTTATTTGGTAATAAAAGGAATTGCCTTAGGTAATAAAATCTTGTTGGGTCATCCTGCTTGTAGAAGACAAGATTTCGATCCATGCGGGTGCTAATGGGATAACAATCGGGAAAATGAATTACCTCATACCATATGAGGACGCGAATAGAATGGAGGACATGGAGGTTATTGAAAGAGGAGAGGTGCTCGGTGGTATTAATGGCGGTGATACGAGTGTTATGGGAAAAGGTAATGTTAAAACACACGTTGGTGATCTGGGAGATGATTACGGGGGTTCTATCAGAGTTCATAGTGGTAACAATGATACTAACAATACTGGTGATGATACTAATATGGATGTTATTTCTGATACTAACAATGCTGGATAATACTGAGGGTGGTAATTTGTATGGGCGGTGGCAAGGGAGACACTAACCACAAATATAGAGGTGTTTTATTTGAAGATATTATGTTACTACAGGTTCAAAGGTTATGGTAAAAGTTAAATTGAAGGAAATGAGAAAACCCACAGATGTGTGTGTTATTGAAAACAGTGAAAAGCTCAGAGGAGTGTTAGCACGGCATCGGTGAAACAGTGTATCCAAGAATGGGGTTACGTGGGTGGAGCTATTAAACTGTAATGATACAGCTAGGATATACCAGAAAAACACATATATAGTAGACTTCCAAGATTGGAATTGTGATAGGGGTTCTGTGGCTATCGTAGAGGGGAAACCTGAGTTTTCGGAGGCAGAAATACAATCAAGGAAACAAACGTTTAGAGAACATTTGGCTAATGCGGATTATAGCGAACACGTTGAAGCGATAAGTGGGCTCTTGGCGGAATTTGGGGATACGGTAGCCTTGCAAGGTGATAAATTGGGGTTGACTAATGTGTTAGAGCATGAAGTAAATTAAATTTTGGAGAGCAACTCAAAACCTATTTATATTCCTGCATATCGCATACCTTTCAAATCAGAGAACAGGTAGAGAAAGAAGTTAATAGATGGGAAGAAGAAGGAATCATTAGACCCAGTGTGTCTCCTTACAACTTTCCCTTGTTAGCGGTACCTAAGAAAGACGGTTCGGTCCGTGTATGCGTCGATTTTAGACGTTTAAATGAGAAAACGATCCCTGACCGCTACCCAGTTGCGTGCATACCAGATCTTTTTGTCGAAATTGGGGGACATAATATTTATAGCTCAATTGATTTGGCGCAAGGTTTCTTACAGGTCCCTCTCAGCGAGAGTAGCAAGGAATATACCGCCTTTTCAGTGCCCAAGGGACACTATGAATTTACGCGAATGCCTTTGCGGTTTATCGGGCGGTCCGATGACTTTTGACCAGGTTGGTGAACACAGTTTTGCAGGGTTATTGGCAAAAAATGTTTTTGTGAACTATGGATGACATCCTGATCGCAACGGACGCGATCGCGCAACACCTGGAAGTGCTTACAGAAGTACTTAGGAGGCTTAGAATTAGCGGGGTTGAAAATCAAGCTAGCCAAGTGTTCGTTCTTGAAAAAAACAGATCACATATCTAGGTAACGTCATATCTAAGGAAGGGGTTAGACTACAACAAATGACGATAAAGTCAAAGCAATAGCGAATTTTCGCATCCCCCAGATCAAAGAAAGAGATTAAGTCATTCCTGGGTATCGCCGGTTTCTTCAGGAGGTTCGTAAAAGGGTTTTCTAACATAGCAGCTCCCCTAAACTGATGTGTTGCGGGAAGACGTTCAATTCAATGGAAGGAACCCAGGCGGAGAGTTTTCAAAAGCTTAAAGATGCGCTAATGAATCCCCCGGTTTTGAAGTTTCCAGATTTTAAGGAACCTTTTACATTAGTGACTGATGCAAGCCAGGAAGGCATAGGTCATGTCATGCCTTATGCAAAAGTTTGATGGGAAATTTCATCCTATAGCTTTTATAGCAGGAAGTTCAGGACAAAAGGCAGCAACGAGAAGTCCATGGCCACCATAGATAAGGAAGCCTTTGCAATAGTGTCGAGCTTAGTTCATTTTTAAAATGTTACTGATGGGGGAATAAAGTAGAAGTCCTTACAGACCACAAACCATTACTCGATCTTTTTAATAAACCCGATTTGTCTCCCAAAAGAGCTCGATGGTTTCTAACTATCAGAGATTTTGATGCAAAGCTCAATATATAGAGGGCAAATAAATTTAATTTTGTTTGCTGATGCTCTCAGCAGGAGTTTTCATGACGCGGAAGGTTTCCAAGTCACGCAGGTCATTAACGAGCCATACAATGGGATATACCTCTCATAGAGCTAAGGCAAGATGAAGACGAGGTTTTAGCAGGTGCGAAAGCATTTCTGAGAGGGGAATTAGTCAAGAAACGTTATAGCTTGCCTTTTTTCCTTCTGGTTTGGAGTTAGAAGGAAATCTGTGGTAGGAAAATTAAATATAAGTTGAGAACCAGTGAAAGCAAAGGAGATACGACACAGATCGTAATTCCGAAAGTCCTAATTCCAGTGGTTTTAGATATAGTCATTGCAGGTTCGGTAGTCCTCACTAGGGAATAGAAAAAAACTTATGATGAGGTTCGGCTAAAATACATTTGGAAAAATAGTGGGTAAAGATGTGGATAATTTCGTAAGGAATTGTGCGGTGTTGCAACGCATGTAAGCCTGCTAGGACAACGTCATGCAAATTAGGATCGTATCCTATACCGAGTAGACCTTTCAGAGAATACAATATGAATGTCTTAGGGAATTTTTGTGAGTCTAGATATGCGAACAAGTACTTGCTAGTGATAATAGATGAACTTACAAGGATAGTAGAAATTTTCCCAACTTAAGCATAAAACGGCCGAAGAAGTAGCTATAGCATTTTTTCAATGGTAATCGTTTGCAGATATGGTTCACCCGAAGTTCTATTAACCGACAATGGGAGGAATTGTGAACAAAACCTTGGAGTGTTTAGCTGAATTCATGGGAATACAGAAAGTAACAATTATTCCATACAGACCCGAGGCTAATGGGTTGTGGCGAACGAGCAAACAGAAAGTGCTCGAAGCGCTCAGAAAAACGGTAGGTGGTAATGATAGAAATTGGACAGATATATTAACGTTGTTAGACATAGCATTAACACCATGGTTAGCGATTCAATTAAAATGTCCCCTTTTGAAACTTTGTTTGGTTATCCAGCGCGAGGCACATTTGATTTGTTAACTACGCCTCACCAGGGGGAGGATACGGTTGAAGCGCTGATATCCACAGCGAGAGAGAGACCACGCATGTCTCAGCCGTAATTTCGAGTCCACAACCAGAGATATGGTTCAGAAGAGTATTAGTGATCATCTGATCCCAAGATCAATGTCGGTGATAAGGTATTTTTTAAAACTTAACGTGAGAAATGAGTTAAATTACAAACTAGGCCCGAAGTTTGAAGGTCCTTTTAAAGTCATTGAAGAGAAAATTGGAAATAGGTTTGTAGTTTTAAATGAACGAACAGGTCAGTCGAAGCTAACACATCTCGAAATTGAAAAGAATTGGTTGTGGCAATTAATATATGATCGCGCAATTGCATCATTTTTCCTTTTTTTTCCTTTGTATCTGTTTTTGTAATTTGATGACAGAATGGCTTCGCATTTTTTTCCTTCTCCTTTGTTTCCTTCTAATGTTTTTCTCTCTTATTGTATGTAAGTCTGCGGCGTTTTGGCGTAAGATTTCGTGAGTTAATATTTTCGGCAAAATTTTTTGCTTTAGGCTGAAAAACGGGATGGCTTTTTCTT
Organism: Macrobrachium nipponense; assembly: GCF_015104395.2. Lineage (NCBI taxonomy): Eukaryota > Metazoa > Arthropoda > Malacostraca > Decapoda > Palaemonidae > Macrobrachium > Macrobrachium nipponense. The sequence goes on from NC_087207.1 coordinate 46,159,474, forward strand.
TTAGCGTGGGGTCAGTAATTAAATAGAGGAATTATTTATGTCACCTGGGTGGTGTTATTATTAAGATGATGGTTTATGTATAATGAGATGGTTCTGTGAGTGTGCTTACGAAGTTCAGTACTAAACATTTCTTTTTTTTGAGAATCACGAGTTTCTAGCGTCGCGAGTCTGAATAGCTGCAATGCTAAACAACTGACGGTGTTCATAGGTGGGTTTCTTTTTTGCTAAAGTTGCTGTAAGGAGTCCGGTTGCGAACCTTTCCTTTGGAATTGATTACTCGGGGATTTGCACGGTTTTCAGAGATGCTGATTATGACATTTCACGAGAAACGTGTCATGTAAGGGGATTTTTGTTTCTTGTCGATAGGGTTGCTTGCGCTAGCAGATTCTGTAACGGTACACATTCCGTTTTGGAAAAGATGTTGAATTATTATATGTTTTTTTACTTTTCTTATCCTCGTCCGAGAGGATTTTAAACAACTGTTTAAACATTGTGGTTGGTTTTCTTTTTCTTTTCTCTTATGTGCGCTGTGTAATGGGGAGGGGAAAAGAAATCCACTTACTATTGTGTATTATCTTACTTTTATTTATTTATTTTATTTCTTCTTTTCTTTTCTTACGAGAGATGTTGCAATGAGGGTTAAGCTCTAAATAGCATTTATCTTTTAGATAGAAGATATAATTTGTCAGGGTATGTGGGTTGGATAGAAGGGGTGTTTGGCATTATATTTTATGGAGGTTAGTTATATAAACCATAAAGGGTTTTTACTGTTAGACTTTATGAGTTCTCTTTTGATAGTGTGTTTGTCAGATATGGGATTATTTATGAGAATTCAGCAGGTAAAGATTATTTGGTTTAGCGAGGAATTTTTCTTTTTCTTTTTTTAATATTTGATTAGTAGACTGAATATATAATTAGTTATGAATTTGTGGGGTGTTAAAACAAGACTTTAGTTATTTTTTATGACCATGTAGACCTTTAAATACGGACACACAATGACTTTGGAGAATTCCCTAACTCTATACGTGAGGATGGCAAGGGAGACGACTTCGTTACTACAGTACCAGAGATTGAGTCAAGTCTACACACGAAGGGCATTTCTGTGGACTGCCTTGGCAAAGGATGAGATGTCTTCGATATCATTTCTGGGATAAATCAGGAGTCTACAGTCTTCGATGAGGCGGGTGCGAGTAGCACTTGCATAGAATAACGGGGTGGTGACCACGTTTACTTCAGTAGAAAACGTCGAATCTACAGTTTCGCGACGGGAGGGTGTTGGGTACACTCACGAGGGTCGCAGACGCTGAATAATGGCGCGTGCTGAGTTGTTTCGAGTTGGGTTACGTACTCGACCTGCGTCTACAACAATTCGCTCATTCTACAGGGGTCCCAGCTGTTTGACAGTTCCTGCAGGATTCTTACAGACTTCTTCATGGTACTTAGTCGGCGTGTCTACAACTCGTCGATAAAGGTGTTTCACCGACACCTACACGGAAGGCATAAGGCGGTTCGAATCCCGCCTACAGTGGAGTCCGTTACAGTCCCGCCACTCGAAGATAGTGGTGAAGATGAATCTTTTTTTCGATGACCGTTATACTATACCAATAGTAATGATCATGTTAGGCGCTATACTGATCGCCATTTGTGTACTTGGAGTCCTTAAACTTTTATGCATTCGACGAAGCACAAGTGCTCCGGCAACGGAGGTGGCTCTAAGTCATGTGGTACTTGATACATTGGGCATTAGTTTGCCAGATATGGTGTGGCGACGGGAGTGCATTATTTTCTTTTTTGAGCCAGCCTCTGGTTTTATATATATTGTAAGACGCTTGTGTATCTAGTGCTAGGCGGGGAGCTAGATAGGGTAGCCGAGCTCCTCTTAAGAGGTGAAAAGAGGGGGAATGGCTAATAATATGTTTAAAGTGTATATAATAATAAAGTCACATAGCTCTACTCGCCTAGAGAACAAAGGGGGTGGTATGCTGCTAGTTCATATTGGAGAAAAAGGTATTTGCTGAACAAGCAACTTGTCTCAGAGGTCGTTCTCCGTTGCGAGGCATGTGCATTCGTTTGTACGCGTATTTACAGGCCTACTGGTTTCAGGGTACTTGTGGAAGACGCATCTTTGTGCAAAAGAGTTAACGGCAAGTGGTTGCTCCGAGTGTCGGGAGAAAACGCCCATCGAAAAGGTAGGACACGTTTTATAAAAACTTAGAACAAAAACTGTTACCTTTTGGGAAAGAGAGAGAAGTGTGAAAATACTCTCTTTATGTAAATACTTTGAAAAGAGTGACGTGTGTCTATATACTATTATCTTTATTACAGATGGGTCCGATTCCATGGTTGATTAGAAAACGGGATTCTCTAACCTGACTAATACTAGACAATATGACTTTTTGGGGTTGAGAGTGTAACCTTAGTCAGGAGGGTAGAATGTTATCTTACTGGTTTCTTTATGGGTAGATTTGGGTGTTTATGCCATTATGACTTGTTAATCATTTTGTTCTTTGTTATAACCAATTGCTTTGCGGAAATAAATATATTTTTATATTTACGCAGTCTTAATAAGCCTCGTGACATCTTACAGACAGGGCACCGTTGGCAACAGGTAAGAGTTCCCAGTTTGTGTAGTTTATCGGGAACAAGGGGGGGTGGGGGGGGGGGATAAACAATACATTATATGCATATCTAAACTGCGGATGTTTGTTGTGATCAATAAGTGAGTCTTGGCAACCATATAATTGTCAAGAACTACTTTTGTAGCATACCGACTAGCTGGAAAATTATCAATAACTCAAAACTATTATATTATTAGTAACTTTTTTGTTGCGTTACACTATCAGTGTAACAATATGGTTATTTGATAAAGAGTAAAAGTTCATTTCATGACATAATCAGATATACTTCCGAACCCCATTTTGAGCACAATGTAAAAAGGTATAATATTCACCAAAATACCCTGCCTATCCATTGAGAGGGGTATTTCTGAGCAGTAGGGTGTATTAACTTATGTATAAACCTTAGCTCAAACGTTATACCCTTTCTCTACCAAGAGCTTTTTACAGTGTACTCAGTGTGGTTAGGCGCCTCCTCCGCTTTTGTTGATATTATCGAACTATTGTTTTAATGATTGCTTTTCCGAAGCAGTTTGGGCTGTACCACTCCCCTGATTATACTATCTCTCAGCATCTGGCTGATTTGGGTTTTAGATGACGCTTAATTGGCACTTCTTTGGCCACGAGTACGGATCTTCGCTTTGGACTATTGTTCGCAGGACCCCTGTTCACCACCGCGACCTCGAGTGTTTTCTGCCTCCATCTGTAGTAAGCAGGTACTCCTGTCACCTGCGATTTGAGTGCCTCCTGCTTTTCCCTGTTGAAAGAATTTCTCAGGGAGTTGGTGCCATCGCTTTCTCCCGGTACTGCTGGATATTTTGCCTGCCACGTCTCCCCATTCCGTATTGCTCTGGCGTTCATGACCTGCCCTGAGAGCTGTTTTGGCGAGTGGATCACGGCCCTGGGATTGACTCTCCCCTGATGTCTTCACTGTGAGAAGTACTGTACATCATTTGTATTATTTTTTGTGCTGTGACCTTATTACGTATTTAGCTTTGTAATAATAGGTAGGGATTACAATTTTTTTTTTTAATTTGTCGTCCTTCTAACTTTGGGGTG
>NC_087207.1:46175647-46185647 GCF_015104395.2 Macrobrachium nipponense
CCCCCAGCCGAGTTTATAAATTGGAGGAAGGTTCTATTTAAGAAAAGTGTAAGCAGAATAATGTGTGTGAACAGGTTTCTAAGCAAGGCATTACACATAAAAAATTATCAGTTAGGCAAGGGTTGCCCTGTTGTCCATTTTATTATTCTGTGTTTTTTTTCCAAGAGCTTCTATACCGTGGGTGATGAAAAAATGGAGTCTGTTTACCAAATGATGTGAAAATAAAGCCGTTGAGGTTATGCCGATGACTTCTGTTTGTTTCTACAGAGGAATCCATTCTTGAATTTTTGAAAGAAATAAACCTTTTTCAGAAAGCAACTGGACGAAGCTGAATAAAGATAAAACTTGTATCAAGGGTATAGGAAAACAGAAACTAGGCGGGATCCGATCTCCAGCTTACTCGGATAAGTGCAAGATTTTCTTTTTGTGTGTAAGTTGCAAATATTGATATTCCTACCTTTTAACGTAAATTAAAACTTGCTAAAATCTACAGTCAAATATAGCCTTGTTTCACCAACGAAAATTAAAATAAATATGCTATTTTTTATTAGGAATATTTTTTTCTGTATTGTTTAACATGCACATTACTTTTAAAATTTTTATTCTAACAGATAAATCATAAACCTTTCCTAAAATTACTGTATTTTTAACTCACTGCAAACACCTTTTTCAGACCCTTTTAGGCTCTTCCATAGACCTTTCCTACCACACCCAACAAGAACAACAATAACAAGTAGTTTGTAGGCTCACTGACCGAGTTAGCGAAAAAAAACAAGACAGACTGGCCAATTCAGTGGTTGTGGGTAACAGAGCACGCTGAAAATACTAGAGATTTGTTATGGAAATGATTATTTGGTAACGGTGGAAATGAATTGGAAGGAAGTGAGAAATAAAACGTGCTGAGTGCTAGGAAACTGTTACTGTTTCAAAAAGGAATTATAAGGAATACATTATTGTCGTCAAAAGAATGGTATGTGACACAATCTCCCGCCTCATCAGGGAAGTGCAAAAGGTTTAATCGTGAATGCTTTTAAGTATATTTGGAGTGGACTGTATCCCCCAATTAATAGAACTACTTTGTGTTTAAATAAGGAAAAGGTGGATTGAGTATAATTGATGCACAAGCAAACATTTTAATGAGTGTCTAGAAGTGTTCTAAGGGATACAATAGAAAATGTTGGACTAAGGAGGTAATATTGTAATATGCGGTTGAGTTGTTTACTGGATCTGAAGCCTATGAAGATGTCTTCAATTTCAAATGTTTATTATTCAGTCTCAATAGAGGGTGTTAGAAAACTATATAAGCACAAAAATTTCCCAAACATTAGCAGTAAAGAGATATATACTGGACTAGACCAGTGACTAAACCACAGGTGGAAGACCTTTGCCGTTTATTCAATTTGAGAGAGATGGAAGAGACTACACGAACTTTTGTTCTGTCCTGCAGTAAGAGTTTTTATTTCACCCTTTGCATGGAGTTCCGGCGACTAATCGTAGATTACATATTTTGAAAATAACAGAAAATTTATGTGAAAGGTGGTAGGGAGTAGAGTATCCTTCACATATTCTTTTACTTCTTTAAAGAAATTAAAGCGATATGTATTTATCTTAAAAAAATTCTCTTATTTGTATATATGTGTGACCCAGGTTTTAATCCTTGTCTTTATAGCCACTCTTGTCTGACATAATGCTGGTCATCAGCACGGCTATCCCATAAGCACAGAAATCATGGATACTTTGTGTAACCACCTTGAAGTCCTAGGATGAGACCAACAACTTTAAGATCTCCACAGATCAACTATTTATGTTCTTGGTAGTTCAGACCAGACAACAGACGTTCCATGCTTTTGTGGGATTCTTTCATTTCAACTGAGTGCCCGACAGAGATCAATGAAAACATATTTCCGTTATTCAGAATCACTGCCTTGAGACTTCTGTTAGATGAATCAATGAAAAGTCTCCATTCCATAGCATCATACTTCATACCAAGTAATTCAATCAGGTCAGCAATATTGTTGCAGTAGACCAGTGAAGATGCTTCATCAAACGAAGAATTTTCTAAATTCTCTCTCGCGGTCTCGATACCAATAGAATGTTGTTCCTGGTGCTAGTAGACGTTTCTCTCGAAGACGAGAACCCAGTAGCTGGGCAGACTCCATGGAAAAATTCAGGTCACTGAGTTCGGCCTGGGTCAAAGGCACCGGTTGGTCGTCCCTCCTCTGGCCTGTATGCAACACACTCAGCTGTATCGGTCATGGCACTAGATTCGGAATCAGAACTAGATTCCATGGTGACATTTGGCTTAGGAAAATGAAGATTAGGGCCATGGGCGACTGGCTTTATGGCAGAAGAAACATCAGGGTATTGGACATGGCGCTTGTTCTTGCGATTGATGCCTTTTAGATTTGTCATGTAAAAGCAACACTCGGTGACGTGATCTTTCCCTTCCCTCCACACCATTCGGACACCAAATGGCATACGCTTCCTTTTCTTGTTCTTCCAATCCCGTAAGCTCTCTGCACATGTTTTGCAGCAGATATGGGGAGCGAATGGCTTATCCTGGTCCCTTAGTTTAACTCCAAAGCAAGCTTGATATGCCTTTTTCACAAAATCCGTGATTTTTGCTTAACGGTCTGGAAGAACCAAGCGTCCATAGATGTAAACAGAACCTATTAGTGGATGGTTTTTTACCACTTCCGATCCATTTTTATAATATCTAGACCAGAAAAGAGAAATAAAAATAATCATTAAAGGTTACCCACGACCCGGTTTTGCAAAAACAAAGCCCAAAACACTTGAATAATTGCGATATTTTGGAAAAATAAGCTGGAATAGAAATAGACTATCTTAGAAACTAGATCTGAACCAGGAAAATTAACTATTTTTTGACTCAGCATGCAAAAAAGGGTCTAAATCAGTTCGATAAACCCTTGACCTCTGTAAACTTTTTGAGACGCAGGCAATGTTATCTTTCTTCCATCTTACTCTCCACTTTCATAACAATCGATTCACAGTGCAACTGCGAGGCTTTCCTCCGGTTATACCTTTCAAAGCTTTTCATTGTCAATTTCCGTTTCAGCACTGAATGGCCTTAGTTACCCCAGTGTTTGGCATTATGCCTAAAACCTATAAATCAATCTATAATTGTGGTTTAGTACCAGTTTCGGGTACTGTCTATAAAGGTACTTCATTTGTGAATGGTTTAAGTTTATGGCTTGTATAGTCTAATAAGGATGTAAATTTGATAATTTCACTAAATATAAATATGTATACATCGAAAATATGTGTACAATTACAATAAGTTAGACTATTTTGCTCATTTATCTCTTATTTGGTGTCAAATTCACAAACTCACTAAGCCAATAGTATCCGTAATAGTAACTATCCCAAACAACCAGTTGTGAGAATTGTTAGTGTTTAAATTGGTTTCATAGATAGAATAGAACAGAATATAGCATTTAAGCCTAATGCCAAGTGTCAGGACATATGATGAGAGTAGAAAGGTTTGCAAGGTGTAACGGGAAAAGAAACTCTCAGTTACACATTGAAAGGTGTGAAAACACATGCACATACCCTATACTAGTGACGTATTAAACTGAATGGAATATGAAATTCAGGCAAAACGCAAAGCACTAGAATCTATGAGATTATTCAGAATGTAAGTGACCTATCAAACGGAATGTTCTTGATAAAAGAAACTTTGCATCTTAAAGCTTTATGTGGTTAACCAGATTTGTTTGCCAAACGACCTCCACTCCCCCACCACCACACCTCCCTCCCATTAAAAACGTCGCGCAATACTTTAACAAAATTATATGTTCAGTTTAAAAAATATATAATCTCATAGCTTAAATTTTTTTCACCGGCGTTAAATCCATTGTCCAAGGAATTATAGCTGACTAGCACATTATCAGATTTTCTTACCAATGAATGGAAATTATTTCTTTGCACCATTTCCAGGAAACAAATTTCATAATCAGTTTTACCTTCCAATTTCACATTCGTTTAAAGCAGTAAAACTACGTAATATACATAATCATTTTGTTCCCAATACTTTTTACGGTGCATTTGGTTCTCTACATTTTTTCATTAGTATGGAATCAAATCACAGCTTGTTGTCCCACAAATTAGCTAAGGGCATTTGAGACGTCACAACCAATACCCAAACCACATCTCCACTAAGCGTTGAACAAATCGAACTTTCAACGTTTAAAAATTGACATATGCCTTAAATATGTGTATTCACTCGCACGTAATAACCGATTGCCTTCAATATCTGTAATTATGTGAATGATAACCCAGATTCCACATACTTTGTTTCCCTTATGAAAATACAGAGAACGTAGTCAAGAACTGAAGACTAAAGACTCATTATTTATTAATTGATTAATAAAAACCAATTATAATACAAAGGAAAATGGTAGTTCTACGAATGCGGAATATCCGAGGGACCTAACTTACGAAGCTATCAGGTTTTAATTTTAATGAAAAGCGCAGCGTGGGAAATATAGAAATTGTATGAATAGAAGCCTACATCTTATCTTGTCGACATCTTAGATCCCTAGAAATATCAGCCTAACACTGACAGGTTCGCAAACCCAAACCCCCCCCATTTCCTACACATTCTTTTTTATTTTGTTCATCCTTTACTTTACGGATAATTAGCTTATAAAACCACGAGTTACGTTCCCCCAATTCAATGCCCAAAAAGGTTATTACTTACTAAAAACTACTAACCACCTGGAGGAAGATTATCTCATAGATTTTGTCATAATTATGCATTAAGACTGTATAACACACAGTTAAAACTTTTCAAAGCTACTCTGCTTCTGCCGCCATTTACAGGTGAAGATTTTCCTTATACGTAGAAACCACTCAAACAATATATGTATAGTAATACTTTTAAAAAAGTACTAGTATTCTGAAAATCGCCAGATTCAAAATTAAAAACACAAACCTTTTATAAAATATACCGTTGACCTTTCAAGAATTCATGTAAAAGTTAAACCGCTGAAATCTAAAAGCAACGCAATTGTGTTAGAGAGGAAATGATACATAATAGCTTTGCGACTAATCATTATCAAACAGAGACTTTATAGCTCCCTCCTCAAGGCCTGTCCACACGGTCGAGCTTTACTCGATGAACTCTACTCGATGTGACGACAGAAGCGGAGAGAAAACAATATGGTTCCGACTTTTCCCGCTTCTGACGTCACATCGAGCAAAGTTCGACCGTGTGGACGGGGCTTTAGTATACTGTATTTAAAAATTTATATTGGTACATACATGCATTAACTGCCCGATGACCTTTTAACATTTCAGTACTATATAGCAAGTACAACCAACTACTCGATTGCCAAGGATAGCTTGGCGAACACTGCTGTTCATTACAGCATTGCATTCACTAATGAATGGATGCCAACAACTGCATCCAACTCATATGAATATTTTCACAACCTCATTATCTGTTATTGCGTATTTTACATGCCCAAGCCTTGTCAATGGACACCATGGAAAACTAATGCCTCGATTACGGATAGCATCCAGAACTCACACTGCCTGTGTTAATGAACAGTTCCACAGCGAACCGTTCCGGAAGCATCACACTTCCTGCTTATGACCAAACCCACAAAGCACTGCCCTTGTTGAAGGATAGTACAAGTGCCTTGTGATTATGAACAGCGTCATAATCATTAAGCCGATATTACCATTTACTTACATTGTTCACGGATAACTGAACACGCTTTTGACAGGGTTTATGGAAAATAAATTCATTGCTCAATTTCATGGCTGGCATCACAAAACTATTGCCAGTACTCATGGGTAACAATGCAAATCTATTGCCATTGTTCGTGATTAACTTTAGAAACTCATTGCCTGTATTCGAGTCACTTCCAAGATCATCGCTTGTGCAAGAGTATCGAATTTATTGACTATTTTCATGAGTAACAAACTTATTGCTTGTGTGTATAGAGTAACACTCATTGCTTGCTGTACATGTGGTAACGCTCATGCTTTTTACTTAAGTAACGATGTGTTCATGAAGTAAAACTCACTACTTGTGTTCATAGAAGAAAAATTCTAGTGTTCAAAGAACAAACTATGTCCATATAGTAAACTCGTTGCCAGTACTCAGAGTTACAGTAAAACTGTTGACAGATCAACAAACTGCTTGTGGTCACTGAAAAAAACGGTTTTCATAAAGAAATAAACAAATTGACTTTGTTCATTGGGTATCTGTAATTCAGTTACTACTTTTATATTGGTGGAGTGATAACCCTAGCAACAACAAAACGAAAAACACGAACATTGAGGACAAAAACACTATGTATATAACTGTAAATAAATATATTTATACACAAATGGGTACCAAAATTATATAATCATTTGAAACTGAAAGGATCCCACACCTTACTGGCAATAAACCCAAATTCCTAGAGAACAATCGTATCACCAGGAGAAGCGAAAGTTATAGAAGGCGGGAAAAGAAAAGCTATGATGAAAAATTAACACAAACGCGCTACAAGAAAGATTAGAGAGAGTAGGAATTCTTAAATCTAGCTAATTACGATAATTCCCTACTACTAACAAAACAAGATTACAAACTAATAATTTATCAATAATTTCACATTACAAAGTAAATAACTGGCGGTCCAATAAATCAATATTTTGATATGGCCGTGGGTATTTGCATCCGGAGGTAAAAACGTAATGGTATTTGCACCCGGGGGTGCAGGTAACGCAATGGTAATTGCACCCGGATATCTGAACCATGTCTCGGCCGGTTGTATTGTTTTTTGTTTTGTTTTGTTTTTACGAAATTCTACTATTCAGTATCTGGACTTATTGATATATAGTATTTGAACCAAATGACATTCAATTGCATCGATTAATTTCTTTTTTCTTGTGAAATTCTACAGTATTTGAACTTTTCGGTAACTATGGGATTTTAACCAAGTGCCATTCAATTGTATCGATTTTATTTTATGGTTATGGAAGCTATGCCTCTTTAACCAGTCTCATCATACCATTATGCCATAATAGTTAATTTTAATCACCTTGACAGGAATGTCTGGATTTATTTCTATGTTTTAAGTTTATAGTAGATTACTGTAGCCTACTATAACAGCAATATTAACTTTCTCTTTCGTACATTCTGTACGTTTCGACTTTTTAAAAGATAATAGAATCTTTAATAACACTCATTAAAAAAATATCTTATTTTATTAGCTAAAATGTACAGAATATTATGGCGATGGGATCAATTACAATAAAAATAGATGTGCGTCTTTTATTCATTTGTGTTTCAACTGTTTGGATTTCATTCCGATCTTTATCTAGCATTACCGTTCCGTTTGGGTAACCCCTTCCATCATGTCACAAAACGTTTGAAGAGCATTTTCGATAATTTCACTTCTCTTCTCACAAAAGCATATAAAAGTCGCTTGCGCAAGATCTAAGTAAAGCGGACTTATAGCTACTAGCATCAGACATCAGCTATGCAATTATATTAAATCTCGGGTGCAAATACCACATTGTTATTTTCACCTCCGGGAGCAAATACCAACTTCGTTTTGATATTACAGACCAGCGGTGAAAATCCCAAAACTCAGCAGATCCAGGTCACACACTAAGGGCCGATCGCCTCTGGGCTGAGGAATGTCAGGAAGAGTCCAAAAATATTAATCACGAGGGTAATACAAATATTGATAGTGGTTGACTCTTGTAAGCCGTTGAAGCGCCGGTTGACGACGTCATGGATACGTTGGAGCAGCGAGGCAAAAGCAGTACAGCGGCATACACACGCTAGCAAATATGAAAATGAAGAGAAACGTACAATCCGATGTTTGTCTCCAAAGATCACCTAGCAGAGGTGGTTACATAAAGTAATCATTATGGTAACAACTCATTGCCTGTATTCCTACAGTAACAAACTCATTGCCTGTATTCCTACAGTAACAAACTCACGGACTGTATTCCTTAGTAACAAACTCACTGACTGTATTCCTTAGTAACAAACTCATTGCGTTATTTCTATAGTAACTCATTGCCAGTACTCATAGAATTACACACAATCTCAATGTTGACGGATAACATCATGAACACACACAGCCTATGCAAAGAGTAACCTAATAGTATCAAAAGTAACCAACATACCTGGAACTTAATTTGACTGCACCCCACTTAAATAACATTCCAATTATTTTATGCAAAAAAATATTGACTTAAAATCTCCATACTTCCAACTAAAAACATTGCGTTCGTGTTGTCTGTTAACAGGAGCTTAAGATTCCTAGCTATGATTCAAAACTCAAAACTAATTCCATCTGCTAACAGCAGAAATCCAAACATTAATCTGTAATTGGGGAAATTATGCATGGTTGCTGATTTTTAAGAGATTAGCTATTGGGCAAGCTAGCCCTGTTATTGTAAATGACTCTTACATTAAGGGAGCTTCTTCCTATAACTACTAACTTGAAAGTTTCTGGTTGCGAGAAAGGAAAAACAAAGTTCGAATCCTCTGAAAATTCTATGAGGTCTAACGCCAACTTTACACTTCAGAATTTAAGTTCTGGCAATATGAATATTGGCATATTGGCCAAGACTTATCTGACTTAACCTAACCACAAACTGAAAATCATTTTCAGGAAGTTAAAATTCTTACATAAAAGAAAGACGCCAAACCTGTATATAGATTTGTTTCATGCTGAATATTGCCGGTCGATGGCATTAACATTAGTTTCCTCAAACCTTCAGGACTTAACCGAGTGAGAGGCAACCAAGCACATTTAAACACCTAATATCTATCTGAACTTACAAGAATACTAAGGAAGGGGTAGACAGGTTTCTAAAATATTACCACCCGAGAGAAAGTTTTATTGGTTGGCTTGTTGAACAAATAAAACCAAAAAAACCACCCAAGAAACTGCATAGGTAGGTGTATGACCTACTATGCAGGACATGGGGGCTCCTCCACCCCTTTAGGGGCGCCGCCCCTAAAGGGGTGGAGGATAAGGTATATACTGTTCCTCCAGAACAGTATATACAAATTAAAAAGTAGATTTATTACAAGAACAATAAAGTAAATATTTGACAAATTACAAGAGTACAATACAAAATTTTAAAAAGTAAATTGCACAAATAGAAGTAAATTTATGAAAAAAAAATTAATATGCTACAATAACTAAAGTAAATTTATAAAAAAAGATAAAATACAGCTTAAAACCAAACTTAAAAAAGAAAATGTCCTGCATACCTTCTGCCCAAAAGAACAGCTTTATCACTTGTGAAGCTTTACCGTTAGAACAGGAACTCAAAAGTCAGAGCTGTGCGTAACGTACTCTACAACCTTTAAATTCTAGGCGTTTAAATACATCACATAATGGTTAACCACCCACAGAAATAGTTATAATGACTGCCAAAGATTTGCACGAAACTAAACACGCAACACATTAAAAAATCGCTAGAATATAGAGTAATAGCAATAATAGAGTAAAGTTCCACTGCTACCTTGCAGAAGCCCGGGGTTTATCATAACTTACAAAGTAACAACAATCAATGGAAACCTCAAGCGCCAACTGTAGTCTAACAACGTGATAAACTGTTTTTCCGTAAAGACTTCAAAACTAGTCAATTGCGATACATAAAATAAAGACGAAATGAATACGCGACTCCTGAGGAAATAAGGTTTGCTTAGCAAACTCTTGTTTAACGTCCATCGCCCAGAACGTTGTTACAGCCGAATGTCCGAAAGCTCAAGGCAAGTGTCCGAACACGAGCCGCGAGCGAACGTTGTCATTTGACAAGGACTCTAAAGTCTTAGTAGTGTCTTCCTTCTTGGAACGTGACCAAATGCGATCCATGGATATCCTTGAAATTGCTAATGTTGCAAGTATTATATTCATTTCCAACTCCTTCTTTTACTTCTCTTTCTATGGAAATTTAAATAAAAAGCACATGAATAGATTTTCCTGAATCGTTAACTAGTAATTTCTTTTAG
>NC_087207.1:46193147-46198147 GCF_015104395.2 Macrobrachium nipponense
TCTAACATTACCTCGTAGGGCGCTTTATTATACAAGGCAACAGCCCTAAAACAATTAGCCCTGCTAAGGCTGGATGCGAGACGATAAATGAATCTAGAGTAAAATCCGCAAGCACAATCAAGGAAGTTCCACATTGTAAGTACAGCAGTATATTTTAGTTTATTTCGGAATAGTAAAGCAAAATCGTGACTGGAAATATTTTTAGGGAATCGATAGGCCTGGGTGCATGCCCCAGGAATAGTTGCGGCTAATGCATGTTAGTCTGCATGATTTCATGTTAGGATATAGCTAGGAAAGTGATGTGCAAAAAAATCTAATTTCAGGGAAATATTGAAAAATTTCCTCTCGTATCCAGCCTCACCACACCACACAACGCCCCCCCCGCGCGGGGCCAACAACCCCACGCCGCCCAAAAAAACCCAAAAATACCAAAACGGTACACCCAAAAATCCCGGCACTTAATGTTCGCCGCCAGCTGCTGCTGCCCTCATCTCTCTCTCTCTCTCTCTCTCTCTCTCTCTCTCTCTCTCTCTCGTTAGGAAAATAGAAATTTCGTTATGAAAACCAAAAATTCTCGCAAATAGTAGGGAGCATTTTTAGATGGCTTATCATTAACATTCGTTTAATTCATTCCTTTAGTCATTCGTTAATTTTGTTTATTCGCTATTTTTTTCGTACTAACATTCGTTTGCATTCGTTAACTGGCCATTGCACATTTCAGGCAATAAAAAGAAAATATCTTTCATTCAAAACCCCTTCGTACTGGTACGCACAGTCATAATTCTCGACACATCGGGTATTCTGTGCGTGAGTAACAAAATTGTTCGACCGTTTCATTGATCTCCCTGACGTTGCCATTTATCGTCGTTCGAGCAGACCCCTCGCGGTCACGTGACGAGGCTGGGTAGGAGGAAGGTAAACACCCACTCACGTGACCCAGCAACATATCGGGTTGGAAGGAGAATACTCCTTATCACTGCAAAAATCGTTCAAAAATCGTTTGATGAAAAATACACACATTCTTTTCAGCTTCAAAGCCAAATTTATCCGTCTTTCGGATAAATTTGGCTCTTATAGGTATTATTAAAAGTAATATGCTGTATACGGCTGTATGCTAAAACCCACATTTCGTACCCCTGCTTAAACCTTTGTCCGTCGCTCCAGTATCCAAGTCTCTTACCCCATTTTATTTTTATTTAATTATTTATTTATTTATTTATTTATTTATTTATTTTACTTTTCAAGGTTTACGCTACAAAGTGTTACGACATCCCCCCCACCCCAAGTTCCCGAACCTAACCCGTATCTGGATTCCCCACAAACATTCCTTCCCACAAGGAAACCAATACCTAACTTCAGTCTTACGAATATATTAAGAGAAAGCCGGTCATGTCCGTGTGTGAATTAAACCAAAATTTACGTTTGGGTACAGACATATACTCCCCAAACCAAATTTCAGATTTTTTTTTTTTTTCACCTTTCCCTTTTACACGCTATAACCGATCTTGTCCGTGCGTGAACCAAATCCCGAAATCGTTCATACCAAGCAAATTGTGTCCTGTAGACCCCACCCCCTCTGAAATTTGAGTTTTATACCTTTTCTTTGAACGTCGTTTTTTATTAATGCTCGATTCATATATATATATATATGTATATATATATATATATATATATATGTGTATATATATATATATATATATGTATATATATATATATATATATATATATATATATATATATATATATATATACTGTCTATATCCTCCCCTTGCATTTCGCTCGCCACTAAAACGGAATGGACTTGTTTGTGTCTTTGGATACCTTGTAATTGGAAATCTTGGCTGAATATGATTCTGAACTGTTCAGGAACCCCAGTTCGTGGAAACTTTGCATATCGAAGTTCTCCCTTGGGATTTCCAGGTAATTCCTTTAATAGTTTCCTTTTATTGCTCGGTGATCGTTTTAAGTTCTTGAAAGTGGACAAGTGGATCAGTTTTCGAGGCAGACTCAAAAGAATCTTAATGCATGAACATATATAATTGTAACTTTAATCGTTTCTCTTGCGTATTTCTTTTTATAATAAAAGAATAGCAGAGATGAAAAGAAGAATAAGATTCAGGATTTCTATTGAGTGCCGTAAAACCTTCAGCCAATTGATGCACATTACAAAAGAGTCTTTGGCACTTGAGAATCGATTAGCGTACGAGCGAAAGAAAAAAAAGGGGGGGGGGCGGGGACCAGAGAAATAACCGTTGATGAGGATGTCTGACGACAAAAATGAGTATTATTAGGAGAGTGGTCTCAAGGGAGGCGATGTGCAGCGGTTCCAATCTAATAAAGTTTTCTCTCTTCTTCCGGAGAAGTTCCTGAGCCTTCAAAAAATTTTCTGAGTCACCGACTCTGACTATAGATTTCGGCTCTTTTTACCTTTGTAATTGGTTATTTCTTCGGAGTATGTCCTGCATTTTATTTCAGTACCGTGCTAAATTGGTTTTATTTCTCTTAACTTATTTGTTATTTTCTTAATCAGTTAGTCTTTCTTCATTTTTGTATTCGTTGTCGGCATTTCTTACACAAATAGACAATATTTTGTTAAAATGTTGGTTACGAGTGTACTTTACGTAGGTGATAATATCTGAGATGTAATTAGCTTTATAGGATTATCGGGCTTATGAATTTTAATAATCCCACAGATATACTCCGACTATATATTTCAATATTTTGTGACGCTAAACAAAGCACCACTCCTCATATCAACTAACCGGTTAACTATGTAAATTGTTAAATGGTTGTCGATGGTGATCGAAGAAATTATCCTTTTCCCGGTTCACCGAACAATATCTTCCATCAAAGTTGGGAAGAGGCAAATCTTTCGCTCTTTGACGCTATGCGAAGCTTTTTCATGCAGTGACATTCCATACTCTGGTTGAACAAGTCTTGTACATCCTATAGGATTTTTTTTAATGTACATCCTATAGGATTTTTTTTATGTATATCCTATAGGATTTTTTTAATGTTTATCCACAAATATCTATCCACAATGTCTATCCACAAGTTGCTGTCTTTTTTCTTTCTTGTCATTCATAAACTTACATATCTGTGCTAACTAACTAGAGCAATCATTATGTGTTTTAGGACACACTCTCGCCAAGAACTATGGAGGCACATTCTACGATACACAGAGGCTATTTTTCCGTCACATAAACGGACTGGCAATGGAAAATCATCTCCGAGAAATGCTGATCTGACCGCCTGAAACAAGCCGTTAAGTAGGGTATATATTAATTCATCAGAACTAAGTTTGAACAGAAACAACAATAGCAAGGTCTATATATATTCTTTTAATCCTCTGGATCTGGTTTCATGTAGAAATGTGATTAAAAATACAATTACCAGTTTACAGCTTTAGTGCAGTTTCATCTCACAAATGTTAAAATATGTGTAATAGGAAAGAAACTGAGCGATCGGTCATACCCATTCTGCGAGAATCTACATTCACCTATATTCGACAACATAATTGGAGAATATGTCTGCAATAAGAAAAATAGTGACTATTTCCTAAACTATTACAAACAGCTATGGCCAGCAAAATAAATAAATAAATAAATAGAATAAGAAGTTACATTTTATCATACAGTTCTGTATGTAAAGAAGAAACGACGGTATTATGAAAAGTAATACGCCTCCTGACCCCTTCTCTTCAGAGATGCTGACATGTGATACACCCCTTGGAAGTGAAGGAGAACTCTCCAAGGGTTGTATAGAAGTACACATATTTGGCATTAAGCTGTAAGTCCCTCTTTATGCAAGACAAAAAGTTTGAATATCATTAGTTCGAAGACTATGTTGCTGTGACCTTTCGAAGAGTGATATCAATTGGGAATATAAAGATTGCAAATATAATTCATACGTATGCATTTTGGCAAAACGACTTCAAACACATCAAGAAGAGACCTAACTATCAACATCTTTACATCGTTAAATAGCACCGCTCTAATTTGGCATGACCAACCCACGCTGGTAACCGTTCTAATGATAAAACAGGCAGCGAAAATTAAACTCGTTCTTTTGACCAAATGTGGCGAAAGATAAAAAAAATACTAATATTATCTTTTTCCAATTTACCACGGTTCAATGAATGACCAGTTTTCATATAAGTCAGACGCTTTTTTTTAAATTTAAGAAAAATCTCGCAGATGGAATCAATTTTCCTAAAGAAAAATCTCAATATCCATTTGGATTTACGTTTGCATTTAGTTGCTTTTTCACAATTAATTTTAGAAATAAATTTGTCACTCAAGAAAATAAGCAGCAAATACAACGCATTAGATCTTGTATTTATAATATATTCGAAAAAATTTTTATGAACGTTATCTCTCTCTCTCTCTCTTTCTCTTTCTCTCTCTCTCTCGTCTCTCTCTCTCTCTCTCTCTCTCTCTCTCTCTCTCTCATGGTGGAATAAAAGCAACACCACCTAAACTCTTTATAGTATTGTTGCTGTTGTTCATAATATGCAAATACGCAAATACATTCAAAAAGATTTTTTATAGTTACCATTTTTGTCTAGATCTCTCTCTCTCTCTCTCTCTCTCTCTCTCTCTCTCTCTCTCTCTCTCTCTCTCTCTCTCAATTAAATAACAGACGTCAAATTGAGAAGCTCCTAAAAGAGGAATTTCAACAAACTTCCGAAGGGAATTCCGGGGTCCTTTTCCAAGGGCGTCTACCTCAGAGGTGAAATCCCTTCCCTCGGGAGCCATGAATCTAATGCCCTAATCTTTGGATGCTCCGGAGGACCGAAAATCCTTTCGGATATTTCGACATCGAAAATCGGTCCTCTTCAATACGTCAAGTGGTGGTGGCGTTATGAATTCATATACCGTTGTTCAAGATAATTATTAATGATCATAATAACAGGTATATATATAATATATATATATATTATATATATATATATATATATATATATATATATATATATATATATATATCGAGCTACAAAT
>NC_087207.1:46200647-46218147 GCF_015104395.2 Macrobrachium nipponense
AGCTTCGCTACGTATAATGGTATATATCCTCAACAGCAACCATGAAATACTATTATTGCGTAGTAGCTTTAGAGTATAATCATTTGTTCAGTTTGTTGAAAGAAAAATATTAATTCCAACCTGATGAGTAATACCAAAAACAAAATCATCTACGTATTTTGCGTGCAAGTGTACTCGAAATACACTTTACTAACTCGCCTATCGTATCATACATTTGCTTTTTATGGCTTGTTTTCTCAGCTACCAACTTTGTAAGGGAGTTTTATCATTCTTTTGTCTTTATTTATTTGTAAGCCACCGCTGTATTGTAGTCTTCTAAATTTTTATTGTAGATTGTAGATTTGTAGATTCACTGGATACTTGTAGTCTCAGGATGCTTAGCAAGACACGACTAAGTTTTTCTTACTTCATTCACACTAGCGATATATACACAGGTATGAGAAAACATATGAATTTAGATTATCTTGTGGTGTTGAGGCGAAGTGTTGATGTTCAAGCCTTTCTTACCTACGGCTCTTAAGGCCTACAACCTCAGCTCGGATGTTCTGTTCCTTCTCTGGTTTCGCTGCTTCTCTCTCGACCTCGCTTCTATGAAGTCCCTCCTCCAGGAGTAGGTGGACTTTTTTCTGTTGCCGCCTTCTGGCGTTTTTCATTGGTTGACCACGTCCATTGTCACACCTGTTTGGGGGGAAATTAATTATAACACCTCCTTTGATGGGGCGTGACTAATGGCGTCACCGGAAATATAATGGTTCCGGTGGGAGTTGAAAGGTTATTCAAATAAAGCAAACGAATGCACTTAATTAATAGTCGCCAGTTAGATAAACATCTCACTTGTTTGGATTTTTACGAGAACACTTCCGTTGCTCTCTCTCTCTCTCTCCCTCTCTCTCTCTCTCTCTCTCCTTTTCTATTCTTTTATCTCTCTGCCTATCCATCTGTCTATCAGTGGACTTCTCTCCTCTTTTTCTATATCTATCTTAATTTTTCCCTAACTAACATTACATATAGCACAGAAAAATTTAGGGACAAAGGAACGTTATGAGAAAACATCAAAATAGTCAGCTTTTGACGAAGAATTCCAAAATGTCCAAGTTTTTCTCTAAACGACTCACTGCTTATTGACAGCCTGGCTAAACTCGTTTACTAAATCACCTATAAAATATGGTCAGCAAAAATCGTGGATTTATCGGACCTCTAGTGTCAGTATTTAAGGAACAAAAATGGGAAAATTGACGAGATCAGAAACTGTATTTTCATAAACTAAAAAAAAAAACACACAAACACCCTTTTCATCAGTTTTAATAGTTTTTTGCATCACGGTAGGAAATAAAGGAAAATTTATTCTTATGTAAAAAATCCTGGGTAACTAAACCTGACCATTAATTTAGAATATCATTAAGTAATGATAGTGTGATTCGGAAGTTTATAGGACTCTGACATCTACATGCACTTTGTGATCTATTCAGATCGCTCTTCGCTCGCTAGTATACTGGCGTTTATAAGCCTTTTCCTTTGTATCGCATGAACTCTGAGGAAAACTGACACTGTCCCATTCACCCCTTAGCTACTGATGGAAGGCTCATCAATAAACAAGTTGATCTCCCCTGCCCCCTGTTGCACCGTATGTTTTCTAATCGTAACATCTAACTTCATGTTTTTTTTTATTCCAGCACTTTGTCACACAATCTAGAAAGCGCTTTCCACGTCTCCATCTCTCCTTCAAAAACCATCTTATGTGGGCTTTTTACCAGACTAGACACTTTCTTTTCACACAACCACACCACTTAGAGATTAATCATAAGATATGTTAATAAACAACTGCATTAATACTTCTCCAGTAAATAAGTAAATATAATCATATACGAGATACTGTATCATATTTTATTTATACATAAAAACTGTCCTTTGTTATTTATGGTTATTCTTATTTTGTTAGATAGAAAGGAAAAATGTTCAATGGTCTAGTAATATCATCCCTTTTTAAAAGCAGAAATAAAGTGCTTGTAATGCCATTCCCTCGTTTGACAGTAGTTGTTATTGTATTTCCACTGTGCAAGGCATCAAAGAAAAAAAATATGTGAAAGAAGAGAAAACGGTAGATGAATAGACTGTACTGAAACACAGAGCCTTTATTGTTGCAGAATATGGTAGTAGTTTCCTCCCGTGAAGTCACCGTTTGCCGAATAACCGAAAACCAATGTCATATTTCGAAAGTTCGATAGTACGTGCAGGTATGGCAGAAGTGAAATTAAAAGAGAGCTTTGATGATTGTTGATGGTGGGTTATATATATATATATATATATATATATATATATATATATATATATATATATATATATATATATTTACTATATATATATATATATATATATATATATATATATATATATATATATATATATATATATATATATATATCTATATATATATATCTATATATACGTATCTATATATATATATATATATATATATATATATATATATATATATATATATAACGTTATATATATATATATATATATATATATATATATATATATAAGTTATATATATATATACGTTCATATATATATATATATATATATATATATATATATATACTATATATATATATATATATATATATATATATATATATATATTTATATAAAGAGAGAGAGAGAGAGAGAGAGAGAGAGAGAGAGAGAATACTTAAATACACCCAAAGATCCCGATATTCCTAAGTTGATGATGGTCTCGTATTATTTGAGGATGACGTATTCAATCCCCGTTATTATTAGCTCACCCTGCAGAATTTGGCAATGGAAATATCAATTAAGGCAAATTCGTCATTGCGCCAGAAACATAAAACATTTTCTTTCTTTCTTCTGTTACACATCTCTCTCTCTCTCTCTCTCTCTCTCTCTCATGAGTATCCATTGTGGAAGGTATTCTTCGGAAATGCAATTTTTAATACTAATAACGTTATTATTATTAGAAGAAGATACGAGCTTGATTGCTCACGCTACTCTGTCTGGAACCCGGCACTGCCCGTCTTGTCCCCCCTACCCTCTCAATCCCCAATCCACCCCGCCCCAATCCGAGGCGGACAAATAGGTTTGCAGGAGGAGGATGGATGCGTAACGTTTCCTCCCTACGCTTCTCGGCCCCTAGTAACCCCAACCCCATCCGGGGTAGACAGCAAGAAAGATCCACTTGGATTTGATTATAGCTAGAAGATAGATAAAGCCTAGAATCTCTCGACGACATTCTACATGCCCTTAATGACTAATTTTAATCATTGTTATCATCATCATCGCTTCATTGCAACATGCCTTAACCTAACTTATTTTTAGGCGAGTCAGGACTAGGAAATTGTGAATATAGAAATGCTAATTGCTGCAATACTGCAACTGCTCGGCGATCAGACACAAAGCTTCAGTGTCCGAACTAATTGGACCTGTTATGTACTGTTTATTGATTTTAGTGTCTGATGTTCACTACTTAACATTGTCATTGAATGCTCAGAATAAGTATTCAGTATTTCTGTTTATTTTTGTGTGAACTGACATAGTGAATCATGTATTTATAGTTGCGCGATTTAATCTCTTTCTACTTCTCTTTCTGTCCTTTTCTCTAATTATTATTGCTATAGATAATTAACTTACTTATTTATATATATATATATATATATATATATATATATATATATATATATATATATATATATATATATATATCCATGCATGTGCATTAATAACCAAGCAATATGGCTATTATGTATGAATGATAAACGCAGCAAATTGAGAATTACAGTTATGCGAAGAGCAATACAAAACATGAATACGTAAACGAGAAAATAAGTATGGAAATTGTACTAAAACTGTAGCAATGGTACAAAGGCATTTGGTGGAGCAGAGTGTTTTAGTTCGATGTTCACTTGGTGGTTGAAGGGCGTGACGTAACCGAGTGGGGCATCTTGAAGAATCCAGCAAAAATGGAAAGCTGCTCGTGTCCGTAAGATAAGAAAACTCGCCACTGTTGATTACTTTGTGAATATTTTTTTGTTGATTCTTGTTATATAGGTCACTATACTACCAATTCATACTCGACTTTTGGTTATTAGCGGGGATATTTAGTACATTTAATCATTATCTATAATGCTTTAACTATACTCATTATGTAGAATACGCCATCCTGTCAGCTACCATGCAGAATATGTCCTGTTGTTCATCTTCCAATATATTCTGCTTTGCCAAACACACTGTTGTCAGTAGATGATAATGCTATGTTGTCTTGCGCAGACTTCCCTCTCGTTCCCGCTTTGTGAAAGAAGTAATACTTTAGAAACATTATGAACAGCGATTCTCAAGAATCGGGCCATTTGATAAGAATGGCTGCATGGAATTAAAAATAAATCGTGAAAAGTAAATCGCGCATATCACCTTTTTTGCATAACTCTCTTTGTCTCTGTTAGTCTGCCTGGCGGTCTCCCCTCGCCCGCCCCCCTCCCTTTCTATCGCTCTTTCTCTCGATTAAACAATAATTCAAAAATTCCAGAACGCCTTCAGAGCCGATTTCAACGTTGACTTGAAGGGAATTCCGAGGCAATCATTCAAGGGAGATCTTCTGCAAAAGGCGAATCGCCTTCCCTGGGAGTCGTGAATCTTGTTGCCTAATCTCTTGATGTTCCAAAGGACCCGGGGAGGTCTCCCGAAGAGTTCGCTCTCATAGATCGTTCAACGTCAGAAATATTTGCCTCATCTACCAAAAGGTTCATTCGTTCAGCTTGAAATAGTGCTTATATTATGAAATCGTGCTGCTGAGATGATACTATTAATAATACTACTACTACTACTGCGTAATAATAACATTCACTGATTTCGTATTACCATTGGATACCAGAGAAGCTGAGAAACCACCTGGAACAAGGAAAAAGATCCCACATAAATCAATTGCAAATAAATCAAAATGACATAAATAAATAAAAGAATAATAGGGAAAAGAACGCTTACCCATATCAGCTGTGAGCACAAGCACTAAACAAAATACAACTGCAAAATGGTCCATCTTCTCTGACTTCGGGTAGTTCTCCATTTTAGGTTATCTTGCCCTCCTCCCATTATGTAGGGGAAAATGTCTTGTCCGTACACAAGCACAAACTTTCTCACAAGTCACTCCCCATAATATGACGTCACTGATTCATCACAAGTTTCATTCCACTGGAATAGATGCGTGACGTCATCTATTCCAGCTCATTATCACGCCCATAAAATCTGCCCAAAACTATGCATGGATATAAGACGTGATCTGTCTTGTCTAGGCAGCAACTTCCACCTGGCGCCACTCCAAGTGTTAGCGTCAACATTCTTGGAGTTAACGCTGAATTTGTCCTTTTAAGACCTCCCTTGTTTCCACGGGAGTCAAAATGATGCATCTATCATTCAAAAATGTCATTGCTCATCACATCTGCTTATCAACCATCAGCCAAAAAAAAAAGTGTAATTTTTTATATATATATATATATATATATAGATATATATATATAGTATATATATTATATATATATATATATATATATATATATATTATATATAATACGGTGGCATTCTATGATTAAATCTCAACTTCACTGTATCTTTCATCTCTTTCTCAGATCCGGAAGATGTATTAATGTTCTTCAAAAGGTTTAGAATACAAATATTTACTCGATCATATATTACGGAGATACTAATACCATAATGCTGAAGCGTTATATTTTATCTGTCAACATTCATGTAACCACGCAGTATATAAGGAACTGTAATGGAAAGGAAAATAGGTAAACAGAATAATTAGTACAGAGTACAGTAATATGGTTGTATGCCACATAGTAATTTAATACCAGATTTCGTTTGCAATAGCACTGGGGTTCATTTCACTGCGGCAATTGAACATTCGCAAAACAAAATGAAATTGAGTTTCCCAGAATATTGTCAGGACAAATGAGCGGAAATTAGAATGAGCCAACATTTGATGCATACTGTATGAAGTTGCTAACCGACAGCAAATGAGGTAACAATTGCATTTGCATTTTGATTTACTTCCCACCTCCGTATTTATACCTGCATACTGATGATGATGATGATGAGCAATTTTCTTAAGTTCCTGGGAATTCCGATCACTGTTACCAGTTGCAGATGGCTTCGGCAGCATCAAGTGCTCTATATATAATTAGGCATAAATTCACCAACAGTATAAATCCATCAACTCTCATTTTGGTCAGACCGTGACCGTCACTTACTTCTTTCTTGCACGCAAGTGATTGCTAGATATTGTGGCATTTTCACTTACTCGGAGAGTAAATCTACAAAATTCTTTATTGTTGTTGTTCTCATTTAGGGGGATAAGAAAGGTCTATGAAGAGCCTAAAAGGTTTTGAAAAAGGTATTTTACGTTGAGTTAAAGATACAGGAATTTTAGGATAGGATATGTATGATTTATTTAATAAATGAAAATGTAAAAAATAAATAATCTGCATGTTAAACAGTACAGAACAAGTATATCTCATAAAACACGCAATTTGACCGTAGGTTTCAGCCCACGCCTCGAGTAAGCTGAAGGTCAAATCACGCCTTGTTCGTACTAGTGCTTCTGCTACTTCATCTAGCCTGTACTTTTCTCTCTAGGGTTTTAGCTTGCCTTCCGACAAAGATTTCTTTGTTTCTGTTCTGCAAGGAGAAGGGAAAAAAGTTATTTTCTCGTTGAAAAGTCTATTATTATTATTATTATTATAAACCTACAGTATATAAAGCAGAAATGGGCATAAAGGTAAAGAATAAAATGTTCAAGACAACACGAGGAAAATTTGTGGCGCTGCGACAGACGAACAGATTCTGTCTGAAAGACCAAACATTTATCGTTGCCGACGCACAGGGGATTCCTCCCTCGCTGCCAACGTTTGTGAATAACTGAAAAATCAACAACGCCCACATTTCAAGTGAAGTCACCGTGGATAGTACCTTGGAAATCTGATGGAAAAAATGGCCGTAGTGAAATTAAAATAGATGCTTGATGAATGTTTGTGGTGTTTCAGAGAGAGAGAGAGAAGAGAGAGAGAGATGAGAGAGAGAGCAGAGAGAGAGAGAGGTGATGCATGAATATTTAGATACGTTCCACTACTCCCGCAATGCTGGATTAATGGTGACGAGCTCCAGGCACTGGCTTATTCAGTATCATTTATTTTTAATATATGGAACTACCTTTTGAATTTGTTTCTATGCATAGATACAACCAGAATGATGAACTGACTATGTCCATTAAACAGAATATGATCAGTCATTTATAGTATTAATTCATTATGTTCTCCTCATATTTTTTTTTTTTTTTTTTTTTTGCCAAGTGGGGATTCGAATCCGTGGAAGCTTGCTTTGGAAATTAATGTCGTTTCGGGTGCATCATACGAATGTTCAGTCATTCGAATAATAATGATAATATATTTAATGTATAATAAAATAATCGTTAAATAAATATAAATTAAACAACTTAAAAGATATAAAAAACTGATAACACGCTATGAATGAGCAATGAATATGAATTGACCAAGGTACAAGAGGCTATAGTAGATATAAGTCATGGTACGACACCTCATACTTTTTCAACACTTGCAATGAAAAATCTCTAGCAGATAGTCTAATAAGAATTATTTTTGTTTCCACATTTATCAAGAAAATACTACTGTAAATAATTATTTAGTATCTTCAAGGTGCAAGTTGATATCAAGAACACCCTTCTAATGGCGAATATTTGTAAAATGTATTATACGCAGTTTTCCTTACTACTTTTGTGTTGTTGTTGTTCTTGCTGTTGTTTGT
Organism: Macrobrachium nipponense; assembly: GCF_015104395.2. Lineage (NCBI taxonomy): Eukaryota > Metazoa > Arthropoda > Malacostraca > Decapoda > Palaemonidae > Macrobrachium > Macrobrachium nipponense. The sequence continues at coordinate 46,208,484 of NC_087207.1, forward strand.
TCTTGCTGTGGTCTGAAAAAGTGTGTTTCAAGTTGAGTTAATTAAACATACGGAATTTTAATTATAGGATATCTTTATGATTTATTTATTAGAAATAGTTGGTGAAATAAACACCCCCATTTGACCGTAGATTTTAGCAGGCAGCCCTGAATAAGGCGATCACACCGTCCATTATTTTCTAAAGATACAGTATACTATCAATTACTACCTGCTATAGTATATATTGTTAATTATTAACTAGAATGGTTTCTTTTGTTGATTATCTTAGAAATGATCTTGGTGACATTTTATTTTCCATAGGCGCCATTCTCAATTACCATTCAAGAAATTACCGGTTATATCCCTATACTAATATATATATATATATATATATATATAATAACAAGGATTGTGGGCTTTTACAGTAGGGGGGTGGGGGAGGGTGGGGGGGGGGGCAAAAACAACAAACCATACTACTACTGTTGTATAGGTGGGCCACACATAAATAAATTAAATGATGCATTGAACCGTACATATGTACGGTTATATATATATACTATTAATATATATATAATATATATATATTATATTATATATATATATATATATATTACACCGTACACATGTACATCATATTTGCATCAATATATTTATATATGTATGCACACATATATACACACAGTAGTAGTAGTTGTTGTTGTTTTTGCTCCTGTTCTTGAAATTATCATTAACTAAGCAAATTTTGCTACTAATAATGATTAACTGAAAGAAAAGAAACTTTCTCTTATTCATATAGAACATTCTCTTATTCATATCCATGGGGAAGCCGCTCGTGACCAGGTCGCCAACACGCCCCCCCCTCCCCACCCCTTACTGTAAGCCCCACAATCCTGTTTGGAAGATGATGATGATATACGTATCGAGAAGAATATTTATTCAATCAACATCCTGAACTGTACTAAGCAGGATCAAATCACGTTTAAAGGAATTCAAAGAAATATCATTAGCGAACGATACGGTGTTAGAGTGAACACCTACTGACAGCTGCGCAAGAATTAATTCATGAAAAAGAGCAGCCACGATGCAAGTTTTCTTTTTTCCCGAGGTGTGCTACAACCCTGGTTCCACATAATTTGAGTTCATACATTTTCCAGGGCAAATCCGGTGGTCCAAAGTTCCCTCAATAAGCTGTAGGTCCCGTTGCTACGTAACCAATTGGTTCCTAGCCACGTAGGAATATCTAATCCTTCGGACCAGCCCTTTGAGAGCTGTTAATCAGCTCAGTGGTCTAGTAAAATTATGATATACTTTTTCTCCAGGGCAAATAAATACTTTTAACGATAAACCATCGAGAATTAGTGCGGACTACGCTGTGACACGGTGCCATACTATTTGGTATCAGATAATTCATTTTTGATGGAGTCAAAAGGAGGAATGGTCTTTCTGATGAAAATGGTGCCCTAGTTTTCTGAGTGAGTTACTCTGCTTTAAACAAATTGTTATCTGTCCGTTAATTTGCATTTTAATTTGTTATTTGTCTCTCCCTCCATACCAAACAAAGAACAAAGAGAAAAAAATTAATGTAGCAACGAGATAATAAACATAGAAGGAGAAATCCATATTTGTTCTTGAACTGACTGAAGAAAACAACTAAATTAAGTTTGATTTGACTGTCATAAGCCTAGCAATCTTCCTTGCCTACTTAAAGCCCTACAATTCCATTGTTTTCCGAGATTTGGACGCTGACAGATAGATATATTAAAAAGAATTATCATTAACTTACAGTGGAATGCTGATGCTAGTAATGAAAAACTGAGGGCTTTAAATCAAATATTGATATCTAAATGAAGTTGAAGTAACTAAATAAGCCGACATTGAACCAACAGCCTAAAGGAGAAAAGAATGATTGCCACAATTCAGTAACTAACGCAGGTCCCGTTTGAAAGATGCGGTGGCATCACAAAGGGAAGAAATGTGCCAAAAGGATTCCCTCTCGGAACTGAGTGGCCCAACCTAATGGCAGTTCTCATCAACAAACCTCCACAAAACAATGGCATAACTACAACAAAAGTTACTTAGAAACTTTGGCGTAGATAAGACCAGCAACCTTGCTAGTAAAACATCTTGCTAACTTACCCAAGAGAGAGAGAGAGAGAGATCCGCATCAAGAAATTCTTTTCCCGCCTCTCTCTCTCTCTCTCTCTCTCTCTCTCTCTCTCTCTCTCTCTCTCTCTCTCTCAACTGTGCCACATAACATCACCTAGCTATCGCGGTATCTTCTTCACTAGTTCAGCATCATGTCTATTCATCACTCCTACTTCTCGAGACCTTCGACGTCCAAGTCTCCAAAGGACTGCATCAGTAAAATGAAATTCCATAAGTGTCGACGATGTTGGGATATTTTCTATTTAGTGTGGCATTAGATTTCGTCTTGGAATCCTACCATTCCTTCACGATGAACATGTCTTAAAAGATTTCTCCTGTGTGCTTTACTACTTTTGTATCTGGCACTAAGTTAGTTTATTGCAGGAGTAATAACGAATAATTTCCCGGCATCTTTCGTTGGCGGGAGTGTTTTACATGTTGGGTTGGGATTTAACTTAAATATGTGCTGCAAGATTTATGTTTTTCATTTGGCTTTCTCCCTCTTATACGAGACAAATACATCTCTAATTATAGACGATTTTATAATGGAATTATTCTCTGGATAGCAACATCCGCTTTTTTCTATACCTGGTGTTGGATTGTCTGCCTAGAAATGGAATTTCTGTGTAGTAATCTTAATGTCTATAGGGCATTCGAAAGATTCTGGCATAGGTTTGTGTGCGACAAATTTCCTATTTACATAGTCTTTAATTCTTCCATATTCAGTCGGTATTCTGATGGAGTTTCTCAGGGCCTCTTCTTATTTCCAGAATTTTTCTTTATTATCTATCTTCTTCAGACAGCTTTATGAATGTAATCATTTAACGAATATTCAACATTCATGTTTCTTCTTCCCACGCATCCAAGAACCTTGAGCACCAAATGCCTTCAACCAAATTTCTGTGACGAAAGGGAGCCATTTACCTAAAAGCAAATTAGCTGAGTGCTTGAATTCAGGGTGAGATGTATATGCCGCCATTATATGTCTATTGCAATTGGTAGAGAAAACTTTGCAATTTATTTGGAACTGTGGAAAAGGTTAGGGACAACGTTCCAATCCACTAGAATTCGTTCTAACAAAGCAAATAAGGCAACAAATAAAACAATGTCGCAAGAAAAAAGTAGTAAAAGATATGAGATGCCCCCTGTAATAATCATCGAACACATTTCTGTCAGCTATTATTAGACTCGCAAAGCATGATTATGTTTTAAGAGAGAGAGAGAGAGAGAGAGAGAGAGAGAGAGAGAGAGAGAGAGAGAGAGAGAGAGAGGGAGAGCAACCTCATTAACAGCATGATATGTGCTTAAGAATTATTTTCTTAAATCACCACATGAAAATCAAAAAGAAAAATAGTGCTCAGAATTAGTCATGACGAGATTATGTCCTTACAGACCTTACAAACCTTACATCTTGTTCGGGTTGCCCCAGGTCCCTCAGTGTGAGGCACCTCTAACGTCTACCAGAGAGTTGCTAGTACCTCTTCCGGTATATTTTGCATCTCCAATCTTGGATGGTCTGGGATGCAGTTTAGATATTTGTCGAGCTTTTCCTTTTTTAAAACACATCTACGCTCACTCCTGTTATATTCCTCAGATGAGCTGGCAACGCATTGAATAGACGCTGCATATCGATGCTGGTGCATAGTGGATTAATGTCCTATGTGCTTTCCTTATTTTTCCTGGAATAGTTTTGGGCAATATTAATCTAACTCTGCTTGCTCTTTCTGATATTTTTAGCTCCATGATGTTTTCGGCTATTCCTTCTATCTGTTTCCATGCCTGAATTATCATGTAGTGTTCTCTTCTCCTTTCTAGACTATATAATTTGTAAGGATTGTAGTCTTTCCCAGTAGTTAAGGTCCTTAAACTTCTTCTATTCTAGCTGTAAAGGACCTTTGTACACTCTATTTGTGCAATATCCTTTGATAGTGTGGGTAACCATATCATATGCAATATTCAAGTGGACTACGAACATATGTTTTATAAAGCATAATCATGTGTTCAGCTTTTCTTGTTTTGAAGTGCCGTAACAACATTCCCGTGTGCTTTCCTTATTTTTCCTGGAATAGTTTTGGGCAATATTAATCTAACTCTGCTTGCTCCTGATATTTTTAGCTCCAGGATGTTTTCGCATTCCTTCTTAGTTTCCATGCCTGAATCATGTAGCGTTCTCTTCTCCTTTCTAGACTATATAATTGTAAGGATTGTAGTCTTTCCCAGTAGTTTAAGGTCCTTAAACTTCTTCTATTCTAGCTGTAAAGGACCTACCCTCTATTTGTGCATCCTTTTGATAGTGGGGGGTACCTATCTTTGCAATATCAAGGACTACGAACATATGTTTTTTATAAAGCATAATCAGTGTTAGCTTTTCTTGTTTTGAAGTGCGTAACAACATTCCCGTGTGCTTTCCTTATTTTTCCTGGTAGTGGGCAATATTAATCTACTCTGCTTGCTCGCTGATATTTTTAGCTCCAACTGATGTTTTCTATTCCTTCTATCGTTTCCATCCTGAATTATCATGTAGCGTTCTCTTCTCCTTTCTAGACTATATAATTGTAAGGATTGTAGTCTTTCCCAGTAGTTAAGGTCCTTAACTTCTTCTATTCTAGCTGTAAAGGACCTTTGTACTACTCTATTTGTGCAATATCCTTTTGATTAGTGTGGGTACCATATCATTCTAATTGCAATATTCAAGTGGACTACGAACATATGTTTTTATAAAGCATAACATGTGTCAGCTTTTCTTGTTTTGAAGTGCCGTAACAACATTCCCATTTTTGCTTTACATTTTGCCAATAGAATTGCTATTTGATCTTTGCATAACATGTTCCTATTCATCATAACACCAAGGTCTTTAACTGCTTCCTTATTTGTGATTGTCTCATTATTAGGTCCCCTATATGCATATAGCTTTCCTTCTCTGTCTCCATAGTTTATTGATTCAAATTTATCAGAGTTACATACCATCCTATTTACCTCTGCCCAATCATATACTTTGTTAAGGTCTCTTTGTAGCGAGTTCCTATCTTCATTACAAGTAATTTCTCTACTTATTCTTGTGTCATCGGTGAAACTACTCACTACCGAGTCCTTAACATTACTGTCTATGTCTGCAATCATAATAACAAACAGTAATACAGCTAACACCGTACTTTATGGCACACCAGCTATTACCTTAGCTTCATCCGATTTCTCATCGTTTGCAATAACTATCTGTTTTCTGTTGTGTAAAATTCTTTTAACCATCTTCCTACTTTATCCACTATATTATGTTTTCTAATTTTCTTCGCTAATATATTATGGTCTACCTTGTCAAAAGCTTTTGCAAAGTCTAGGTAAACCACATCTGTTTCATTTCCGCTTTTCATATTTTTGTATATGTTCTCACGGTGGAATAACAGTTCGTTTGTGTACTTTTTTCTGGGTACGAAACCATGTTGTCCTATATTAAACCGATTATTTTTTCATTAAATGTTTCATAATAATTTCTTCATTACCCTTTCATACACTTTCATAATATGTGATGTTAGACTCAAAGGCCTATAATTACTTGCCTCTAGTCTTGATCCACTTTTGAAAGTAGGGGTAATATATGCTAATTTGTGCTCATCATAAATCATGCCTGTATCTACACTCTGTCTTAATAATATTGCAAGTGGCTTTGCGATAGAATGAACTACTTTCTTTAACAAAATAGCAGGAACACCACCAGGCCCTGCTGCAGCTCCATTTTTAATTTCATTAATAGCCTGCACAATATCAGCTTCATTAATATCTATGTCAGCTAAATATTCACTATTTTCGTCCCTTACTTCTATATCGTTATCTTCATTATCTATTCTACGGGTGAATTCTTCTCTTATATCATTCAGCCAATATGTTGCAAATTTCCTTTTTTTCATTCGTTAATCTCCCTTTCAATTCTTAGAGGGCCTATTTCTATTCTTCTTTTATTCATCTTTTTCGCGTATGAGTATAATAGTTTGGGGTTTTCTTTTTATTTTACTAGGGTTTTTTCTTCCAAGTCCTGTTTTTCATTTTCTTTTGATTGTATAATCTTTGTTCTGCATTTTCTATCTTACTTTTTAATTCTTTAACTTTCCATGCATTTTTTTTCTTTTGCAAGAGCTTTTTTCCACTTTCTGATTTTCTGGAACAAGATCCTTCTGTCTCTTGGTATGCATGACTTATGTTTACTTTTCTTCTTTGGTATATATTTATCCACTATTTTCTCTAATATTTTATATAATATCTCCGTATTTATCCTTATTCATCACTTACGAAAATGTTATCTCAATCTTTGTTTAATTCTTCATTTATTTCTGACCATTTTATATTTTTACTGTAGAAGTTGTATTTTCCATATCCTTCCCACTTTTTCATTTCTTGCTTATCTCTGTTTTCACTTGCTTTGGAATGGATTGTTAATTCTATGACATTATGGTCTGAAATACTTCGCATTATAAACTATTATTTCTTTAACATAATTCATCTCGTTCGCAAATACTAGGTCTAAAGTATTTTCCTTTCTTGTTGGGAGGTGATTTATTTGTTGAATGTTGTATTCTAGTAGCATATCTAATAGCTTTTCGAATTGCCTCTTATCTTCTGCACTACTATTACTCCCTATTTTACATGTATAAGTACAACCACAATCTGCTCTTCTTCTTTCCAGTCTACGAAAGGAAAGTTGAAGTCTCCAGATAGGAGAATAGTCCAGTCCTTGTGATTTCTACATATATCATCCAATTTTTCTATTATTAAGTCAAACTCTTTAGTATTAGGGGGTCTATATATTACTATGTTCATTAAGTTTTCAGATTCAAATTCTACTGCTATTAGTTCACATTCTGAGTTACTATATTTCTTCAATATTATTTTGTCCTTGTTTTTTGTCTTTCCCATATATTGTGGTTCCCCCTTGATTCCTATTTTTTCTATCTGATCTATAAGTTTGGAACCCTTTATTTTATCATCATTCCCAGTCTCTTGGGATTACCAGGTTTCACTTATATTCATTATATCTATTTTCTTTTCAATTTGGGTTAGTTCTTCTAAGTTCTCTATTTTTCTTTTTGAGTTACTCATAACTAAACCCTGCGCATTCATCACTATGATGGTTTGCGTGTTTTCTCCTTCATTTAATATGGGTAATAATAAGGATTTTCCCATGTCTCTTTCCTGTTTCTGGTATGTTGTTCTTTTTTTCATTTTCAGAAATTCTGACATTAAAAAATCCAACTTTTCCATAATATTTGATCTTCCTTCGTCATAATTATTCATTTTGTGTCTGAATCTGCAATTTTCTCCGTATCTGCAATATCCTCTTGCATCATAAATACAGTTCTTGTCTCTTGAGTTGTATCTTGGAGCTGAGACTTGGAAATTTTTTTGCTGACATCACTGCATATTGCGTTGATGGCTTGTTTTTTCTTTTAATTGATATTTCTTTATTCTCTCTTTATTTGTTTCTTCTTTTTATTTTGGATTTTATTAATTGATTGATTATTTATTTGATTTTGATTCATGGCTACAGGGTGCATATATTTATATTTTTTTATCAAACTTACATCCTTTTCCTTCTTTTAGGTTTTTGCATATTTTTGGAGGTAGATCTCTGCAATCATCCTCATAGCCGTCTAGGTATGTACAATTACCATATATTTCATAGTTGTGACATACCTTAGGATGTTTTTAGTAACATCTTTCTCCATAGATAGTAAACAATTTTTATGTAGATCACCATATCTTTAAATATATCACGTATCCAATTATGCTCCGACTAGTATTTACAATTATGCTCCGACTAGTATTTACGTTCAATTGCGACATACATATTTACTAAGATACACTATGACCCTAAAAGTATACGTGATTATAATCATGATTATAACCGAAGTGGCCTATTGCTAAAATGAACGAAAATTCTTGTACGTTCAGCAGATAATATACCTCAAAGGCCCACAATTGTGAATTTTGACTAATCATATACTTATATATCTACCTAAACGTCCTTGCTTACCGTGGTGGTTATTATACTACTGGTATGGAATATGTCTGAAAGTACTTGTAAGACCTCCCAAAAGAGTTGTAGAAAACTAGTAGTCCTACGCTTTCTGGAACTACCCATTCTCAGGAAAAATAATGATTAAGATTTCACGTACAAACACACAACACATACACACACACAAACACACACACACACACACACACACACACCACACACACACACATATATATATATATATATATATATATGAGATATATATATATATATATAATTTTTTTTTTTTTTTTTTTTTTTTTTTTCAACTAAACCCATATTCCTCTCAGAAGAATAGCTCCAGCTGGTGTTACCATTCTGGCTCCAAGTCCTCCCTTTTCTATATCAGCTTAGATACACCATATGTGACTACCTACCATGTACGTAACTCGCTAAGTAGGTCAAGAAATGTACACTTGGATAGATTCCACTGTCTCTGACTAGCGTGACTTAGTTGCCGTAAAAACCTCAATGGTTTTGACGCCAATTTAGCAAAACTCGAGCGATCAATCATTCAAACGAGCATGGAAGAGAATTCAGATCGACTGATCAGAAGAATTAATTGATATATATTTTGTTAATAGATTGTAGGAACTACCAACTGAACATCAACCATACATCCATATTCATGAAGGAACGAAATATTAATGGAAGTTGTGTTTGTGGATCTTGCCTGTTTTTATTCTGGCATGCTAACTCCTTAGCAGTTTCAATATTTCACTGAATTCATATTCATACAAATTAATCTTGGGATTTGAACTTGTCTCTTGCTACTCTTATACATGACTTAAGTATAAATATAGAATAAGCATTTTCATCAGAATGATAACGATGAAAATAAAAGTAAATGAATTGTTGCTGTATAATGGCCTCAACGAAGTTTTCTTAAAATAACGAGGACAGACTGCGTAAGTGAAGATTTAGAAATCTGCAGGTGTGATCAGACATCGTACCTTTTGTTTTATTCTTTATTTATGGTACTGTTCGATTCATGTATGATACTAACGGAACAAACAGTCATCACAGACTGCTCAGTGATGTCAATTTTTGCAGCCTTTCCAAAACATAGTATTTCGTGTGCAGCAAAGACAGTTTTTGGTAATCATATTTCTAAACTACGCTGTGTCGTAAAGTGCTAAAGTCCTTGTCTCATCTGCGCACCCCTTCTTAGTAGCATGTACTATATTCGCATTTCCCTTGTCCCAGGTCACTGACTCGTAAGTCCTGCTTATTTGCCAATTAGTCATCGAGCAACAAGTGACCCTCTCCATCTACAGACAGTCTGCTGAGTGTGAAATTCTCTCTCTTACCTGGCTCTATTACCTCCACACTTTCCAAGAGATCATCCTTTGACGAATTATTTTCATGACTGATCTCCGATATTACAGTTAGCTTTAACTTCTTTAGTGTGCATTTGAAATTTTAAAGAACATTTTAACACGCTTGTAAAGCCTTGTTTCGACAGTATATTAGCTTCAGCTTATCTTTGCTCATGTA
>NC_087207.1:46223147-46228147 GCF_015104395.2 Macrobrachium nipponense
AGCTGACCCCCAACACCCAGGAAACACACCTAGCCTTCGTCTCAGTCAGCTCCAGTCGTGACCTCGGACGGATGTCCCGGCCCAGCCTTCCACTTAGGCCTAACGGCGTTACTGGCAGCCCAGAGCCCCAGACGGAGACAAAGCTGATGCCGCATTTTCTACAAAGGTCCACTGATCATGGCATCCAGGTACGTCTTGTGAAACAGCATATTGCCAGTTCCTTACTTCCTAGTGTCTATTTACTCCCCATTTTCACAATTCAAACTTTCAATTCAAGGGAATATCCCTTTGTTCCTCTCACTGCCTCATGGCCGCATGTTACCCCCTTGTTGTGATCGTTCCAGACAAATGAAGTCATTGCATACCTCAGTTAAGCATTTAGGTTCCTTTTCCCCAGTGTTAGAGAAAACTGAATAATCGTAACGTGTGCAAGAAGTCCTTTTTTTCTTTTATCTTGTCTAATCTGGGATCTTTTCCAGATTCCCTGAGTCACCTGTCCAAGTCTTGGCGCCTGCAAGTGATGCTTTACCGCAAGACATATGAACCATTGTGAAAACCAGCTTTTACATGAATCTCATTTTGAGCCAACTATCATCCCCTTGAGAGATATTATTAGTCCACGTGTGGACAGTTGCATTTACTTTCGCCAGGCTGTTAAGCAGCCTCTTGTAAATAAATAGATGTAAAGTAATTAGTTGAGTTTTCTGGCGACCTTTCCCTCTAGAGTAAATTAACACTTTAAATCCTTTAAGGTAAGTTCAATTAATTTATTCTGCTTTTTCCCTTAACTATTTCCGTTTACGTATTTGAGCCCCCTCAGGCCAGCCCTAACACGTAACAATGTCGACTCTCGCCACGAACCTGGCTTGTAAATTGCGTAATCCCTTGTAAAACGTAAAATGTAAATGTTTTTACAAAGCGCAAATCAAAGCACACTGCAGCGGAAGACACACACTGACTCACGGTAAGGTATACCATTCATATAATATGATTATTCATAACCAATGTTAGCTTAAGGTACGTTAAGTATTTTTATTAGAAGATTAGAAGTAGTTTAAAAGAGTATTAGTTAGAAATATTGTATTGTAACGGCAAAGCGCCAAGCGAATCCTATGATTTTGTATTGTTGAGTATTGTATGAGCTCCCACGAGCACGTGTGCAGATAGATGCCAGAAAGTACTAGTTCAACCTTGGAAGTGCTTTTGCCAGGGTTTATTGCGTGTTAGAAAGCCTAGCTAGTTAGGAGTGTTCTACTAATAGTTACGGCAAAAGAAGTGTACAATTCTTTTTGTCCTGTGATATGAGTGGGAATTCATTTTAACTTAGTTTTCAATCCAAGTGTTGGTAACCGCTTAGCCTGCCAGCTATCGTCAATCTTTAGCGCATGCGCTTTCCCAGCCAACCTTTGTTTCGCGCAGCCAGCCATGTTCTTATCCCTTTAAGAATTATCTCACGATTTAGCACAAAGTAAACATAGTCTTGAAGTTTTAACGTAAAATAATATTAATCTCGGTACTAGTATCTATCATTCTGCCAGAGAAATTAACGTAGAATTTCGTGTTGTAAATCACCTCCGCGTTTACAGAAAATCAGCTGATTCGCCATCGCTGATAGCACCCTGCTCTGCTAGCCTCACCACGCATTTCACCTAGCATCGCTCACCCGCTCGCTGAGCAAAAGGTTCATTTCACTTAAGACTCAACGTAACCTTTTCCATTTACAAATGTTTGCTAACATTTTCATCTTAAAATCCTTACCGTCATTTCACTCGTCACAGGGACCTAGTAACCTTACGTAAAGTTAACGTAAATCTTAAACGTACAGTAAAATTCCAAGAATTGTTAACGCAAAATGCATCGTTGTAAATTTCATATGAAAACGCAAATCATTTCATATAAGCGCAAGCCGCTACTACTAACGTAAATATCGTTCATCGCTAGCGCGGTATCGTTTTCATAAACCTCATCCAAAGCAAATATTTCATTTAACTTTGACGTAAGTAGATCATTTAACGCAAGTTGCGTCGTATTAAAAACTAAAAGTATTAGTTCAATTACATACAAAGGAGTTCATCATATATCATTTTCACCCTCTCAGAGAGAGAGAGAGAGAGAGAGAGAGAGAGAGAGAGAGAGAAAACCTATTATTCCAAAAGCCAAGATTACTACATCCATTACCATTACGCATACATTGACATTATTTTAGTCTCTTGTGTCTTTCATTTACACTGAGCGTGATACGCGCCTGTGTCCATTGCAGTTTTGCAAGCATTTATTTCATTTATCGAGTACTTCAGCAAAGGACTGAGCATTTCTAAAATTACCATTACCTGTCGTTGCCCGAGTGGTCTCTTAATTTGCTTTTATCCCAAAAGACTTGCGTATACCGCAAGCACAAATTGCACAGTGTGCCACCGCAACCTTCATTACTTCCATCAAGGAAGTCATTACCAGTCTAGGACTGGCCACCACCAGTGCACGTCAGGTCTTACCATTTTACAGTGCCACTAATTCTTGACACTGTCCATCGACTGGCTGCTGAAGTACTCCCACCTTTTTACTTTCTCTCCTCCACCATTACATTCTGCCACGAGCAGTGCCATTTCTCTTCAGTATATTTGAGTATACTGCATTTAGTGTCGTCCGACGGGACACACCAGCACGCTACCAGTGCTCAAAGGAATGCCTCCTGAAGTGCCACTATTCCAGCACTACTAGTGCTGTCCAAGGAATGCCTCCATAAGTGCCATTGCACCTGTACAGCCGTACAGGTAGCCATTTTACCTGTGTGTCCGTCCTTACGGAACGCCCTATTCATTAGTGTGTCCATGTACAAGGATCAGTGATCCTTCGGAACACTCCAAGGGAACGCCTCCCGAAGCGCCGCAATACCAGCCCTAAGTGCTGTTCAAAAGGAACGCCTCCTGAAGTGCCGTCCACCTGTACAGACGTACAGGTAGCTCTTTTCCTGCGTGTCCGTCCTTACGGAACGCCCAATTCATTAGTGTGTCCATGTACAAGGGTCAGTGATCCTTCGGAACACTCAAAGGGAATGCCCCCCGAAGTGCCGCAATCCACACCCTAAGTGTGTCAAAGGGAACGCCTCCGAAGTGCCGTGCACCTGTACAGACGTACGGTAGCCTTTTACCTGCGTGTCTGTCCTACAGAACGCCCATTCATTAGTGTATCCGCTATCCCGGATCACATCAAGGGAACGGCTTCCCGAAGTGCCGCAAATACCAGCCCTAAGTGCTGTCCAAAAGGAACGCTCCTGAAGTGCCATGCACCTGTACAGGATGTACAGGTAGCTATTTACTGCGTGTCCGTCCTACGGAACGCCCATTCCATTAGATATTCCACCATTTTCGGATCACTCAACCAAGGAATGCCTCCTTAAGTGCTGTGCACCTGTATTGGACCTACAGGTTTGCCCATTCCATCCGCGTCTCCCAACTTAGGAACACCCTTAGTGTGACGTACGTCCCGCACACTCCATTTGATTGTCTCACCTCATCAGAAGGTGCCATTCCAGAAATGCCACGAACTTACGGGACACTTCCCAAGGCCACAGAGCAGGCCAGTCTTTTCAGACTTTGTCATTACTGCCTTGCAGAACACATTTCCAAGTGAGTGCCACATTACACAGTAGGCACTCCCATTCCATCCAGTACTGTTCCTGGCCATCATTTTCATCCGAGCCTCTACTGCGCCTAAGGGAAATGTCTTCCCCTGCTTCCCGCGACTTCTTTGCCATAGAGCTAGAGAAGCTCCGAGCCCTCATAACTCTGGGTAAGGAGGCCGGTTACACTGGACCAGCACTTGACCAGTGGATGAAGGCGCAGCAGGATGCCGCGCGCCTGCAAGAAAAGGAAGAAAAAGAAAACCAGAGAAAAACCAGAGCAGCAGGGAGAAAAGAGAAAGAAGCAGAGAAGCAAAGAGAAGAAGAGAGAAAGCATAAGCTAGCTCTCAGAGATGACGAAATCTCTCAGCAAGCTTCCAAGCCCCAGACCATGAGCTGGACTCTCGGTAAGAGGTGGTTGCAGAGGTTCTGCACCACTTGTTGTGTGCGTGGGCATGCAGTGGATTCCGACCAGTGCCCAAGTCGATCCCTACCATGGGATGAGAGCTTCCAGGGTGAACTTCTCCAAGGCTACCATGTAGCCCTCCCTGATGAACAGTCTCCTACGGCCTATTGGTGGGTACAAGTCTGGCCGATGCCGAAGCCCAGGTCTCCCTCATTTCAAGAAAGGCATTGCCTAGGGGTGCCAAAATCCAGACGACGAAGAATTCAGTTTGAATGGATTGACGGTCACCTCTATTCTGTTCCTTCGGTCTTTCTGAAGGTGGAAATGCCCTTATTGGACCAGGAGACCAGGGAAACCACATTGTGCCGCCTGGGCGTAGTTGACCAATTTCATGATGTTTATCAGGTAATATTGGGCCAAGATCTACTTAAGCCGTATCTCCCCTGGACACAGCTCCCACTACCAGATGCACTGGATCTCTGCAGCATGCCTCATAATCAAACCTCAATTTTAGGTTCAGAGGCTAGTGCCTCCGATGTTCCCGACATCCTTTCTATTTGCGAACCTGGCCCTGACCCTGTGTCAGAGCCCGAAGTTTCTTCCACATCATCTCAGCCTCTTACCATTTTACCGCCTACCTCCTCCACTTTGGAAGAGGTAAGCCCACCAGTTAACCCCGGACTTGTTTCCGAGGGTGATTCAACGGAGGATTCCTTAACCTCCCCACGTCAAATCACTGCCAGAGAGGACTCTTCACCTGTGCTAGAGCACACTGCCAGCCTTGTGACTCCACAGATTCGCACCTGTGGGCCATCTCGGCCTTACCGTCCAGTGCCACGGAAGAAGTTCTGGAACAAGTTCTGCCGTGACTGTGGCCGCAAGGGTCACATGTCTGCCAACTATGGAGGGTGCGCGAAGTTACAATATTCCCGCCATCGCAATAGAAGTTACCAATCCTTCTTTACTAGGACCCCC
>NC_087207.1:46238147-46243147 GCF_015104395.2 Macrobrachium nipponense
TGTTTTTGTAACCATTTACTGCATTCATTTGACAGAAACTTGACATACGTCTGCTATATCATTAAAGATGCTATTTACATATTTCAAAAGTATGTTTTCTGATTACAGGCATTGCGAACAAAAATATGAGCTAAGGATGTCATAGTGTCAAAGAAGGGGCAAATTACAGTAAAAGTTCGCAGATATTTCAGATGGTGTTGAAACCATCTCTGAAGAAATTTTTCAAAATATCTACTGTGTATGTTACAGCACGTCATTGTATATAAATGTATTAAGAAAAACTTGTTTTGGGCTTTATACGAGTTAGAATATGCGGAAATGGGATTTGGTTGAAAATTACAACTAAAATGGTGGCTGTGCTCGTAACCTTCGGAAACAATTAAATGGTCCCTTTCTAGAGTTTCACGGAATAAAACCCATATTTCAAAACATATCTCAACGCGTAGTAATCTAATTGGAAGTTGCTGGTATCATGTAAGCTATTACACGTCTTTTAGCTAAGCACAACTCATGATGTAATATATAGTCAAAAGTCATAAATCAGTGGCAATGTGCTTTCATAGAGGAATTAATAGGAAAAAAAAAACAATGCATGAAACATCAAGTATTTAAATAGGTGCATACATATAACTATAGTTAGTATTACATTCCTCAATGATTATGGATTTATATTCAAGTTTGCAAATGCCCTTTCATTCATTTGAGATTCCTCCCTCCCTTAAAGGAAATAATTGCATATCTATTAATCTCGCTGATTGAATTAACGCGTGAAATTGAGAAGGAAAATCATTTCATTTCAATTCAACCTATTAATTTTCTCCTTATAAATGTTAAAATTATACGAGCATCAAAAAAGAATGTTTCACTTGGCTTTACTCCTTCAAAGCGCAGATTTTTGATTGTTGGGTATAGGTCAGAACGAGGGTAACACAACAGTGTTTCCGGGGAAAAATGAAACTAGTCACTATCTAGTTCATCACTGAGTTGATGAAAACTCCTGCATCATCAACAGTTTCTATACCTACAAAAACGAGCGCTCACAAACACACACACACACACACACCCACACAGCACTTTCCCCCCTCAACGTTGCATGTAATCCCAAAGTTTTAGATATTCCAGATCTCTTTTTCATCCACACAGATCCAGGACTGTCTACAACTCTTTCTTTTTCTCCCTCTTAACGCTTTCGAATTATATACTCTTCATTAACCTAATTTATCCCATTTTTTCAGCAGGGTAAAACATCTCAAAGAAATCTGATCATTCTTTTCCATAACATTGTTCCTTTTACCTGTTTATATCCACACATTTTTCAGCCTCCCAATCCTTTATTCCCTTCACATACTCAAAAAGTTACGGCAAAATTCTGCTATTCATATTCTGCTCCTTTGATTTAGAATTCTGTTCATAAATTCTAACTTCAGCCTCATGTACACTACTAATTCTTTTTTAGATATTTTAGCGCACACAATGCGCTAAATTACTTTCTTCACATTTTCTGGGGTTTCATCTTGACATGAAGCCTGAAGTCACTGACCACATCGAAGAAAGGAAACTTACTCTCTCGAAAGATGTAACTTTGACTCAACAGTTTGATTTGAAATTAATTGTCCAGAAGTTGATGAAAGAAGAGTAAAAAACTCGAAAGTTTTTGAGATATGCAATTGAAGCGGTATTTGATATAGAGGGCCTATATATATTATATAATTATAATATCTCTATACTAAGATATATTATATACTATAATATATAGTAATATGTTGGTATACATATGCTTATGTATGTATGTATATATACACATACACACACACAAATATATATATATATATATATATATATATATATATATATATATATATATATATATATATATATATTGTGGCGAAATCCCAAGTATCTGGTTACTACACTTACCAATCAGAAAGTAGTTACCTCACGACAGCTAGACACCTGAACCTTCATCACAGATAAAATATGACTGAATACTCTAAAGGCAACAGTGGTCCCTTAAAAACTTATTAAACATGCAAGAAATCAAACTAAGTTCATAAAAACAGGTGTGAGGTAATCTTCTATGAAATTAAATTTATTAAAGAGCTTCACTCCATCAACAACTATAAAAGTTCAAGTATTTCCTTATTTCTAACTCACTTCAATAAAATTAAATTTATTGGTGAAATAAAGAAAACACCCATAAAAATTCATAATATAAAAATTCGATATTAAAATCAAAATTTATAAGGGAAATTTATAATCTCAGGGAAATTTATTATTACTTGAAAACAACACAAAGTATAATTAATTCTTGAAGTAATTAATAAGTAAAATTATATCAAAATTAATTTATCACAAAAACCAAGAAATTAAATTATTCATGTAAAATTCAGTGTTAAGTAACAATTAAAATTTGAAAAGAATTCTAAGTAAATGCAAATTAATTCAAAAGTGTTAAATTTTATTAAATATGCACTGATAATCATTTAAAATATTTAAGTTAATCAAAGAAATTGTGAATGCAAAACAAAACTCACAACATATAAGAGTATTGAACTCACCACCAAAATGAGAAAAATAAGAAATGGTAACATAGTATATATATATATATATATATATATATATATATATATATATATATATATATATATATATATATATATAAACACACTTCAAACGAATTAAACATAGAACATAAAATTTTCCAATGTGTAAAAAATGAAATAGTTTCACCAAAACCACTGTAAATATGTTTTTAATTAAGTTGGCACTTAAACTTGTAATAACAAATATCATCTTGGTATACCAATTATGTTTCTGCTGCAGCTCCAGAATTCACTATACTATTCCAAACTGGCGCCGTTATGATACACTTATGTAACTCTGTATGTCCAGATTTTATAAATAAGCACTAAGCAATTAACTAAATCTGAAACTTAATGAGTGACCATTACACTATGTATATAATCTTTACATTAATATAAATCAAAATTCTCTCATCTTGGGGGAGAGAGAGAGAGAGAGAGAGAGAGAGAGAGAGAGAGAGAGAGAGAGAGGATCAACAGACGTGAATAGTCTCTGATATCCGAATGAACAAATTTGCTAACGAATGAAACAAATTTGCTATCGTAGTATGGAAACTTCGGATTGGACATCGTCTAAAGTGGCTGGGTGAATGATTTTGGGAAAGAGACAGATATTATCTTAAAAATTCTCTTTCAAATGAATAAATAGAGAGAAAATGGGATTACAATCATAAATGATATTCATAATTACATAATTTAACGAACCATCGACATCTTCAATTCCAGGACTGGCAGTGAAGCCTTAGCCCACCCCGCCACCACAAGAGGGATATAAGTTTATGCCACCTCCCAGCTCAAATACCTGCCGCGCTCAGGTATTTTTAGTTTTGGAGACTGCATCAAACCCACCTCGTCCTCGGTAGAGTTGTAGTGCTTTGCCCGCAGCAGGTATTTGAGCTAGGAAGCAGCATTAACTTATATCCTCTTGCGGTGGTGGGGTGGGCTAAGACTTCACTGCCAGTCCTAGAATTGAAGATGTCGATGGTTCGAGCCCGTCGGCCGCAATACTATTATCGCTGAATAAATTCCCCTTCGGTTAAACATATGTGAAAATATATCATTCCGAGGTAGAGCGTATTAGATATTAAGGACATTTGTAGCTAGATATATGTATATGAATCACAGAAATTTGATATGACTTAATATAATTTGACTACATGCGGGCAAAAGCACTACAACACTACCAAGGAAGAGGTGGGTTTGATGCAGTCTCCAAAACTAAAAAAAACCTGAGTGCGGCAGGTATTTGAGCTGGGAGGCGGCATAAACTTATATCCTCTTGTGGTGGCTGGGTGGGCTAAGGCTTCACTGCCAGTCCTGGAATTGAAGATGTCTATGGTTCGTGCCTGCCGGCTGGCAATTGTATTATCACTGAATAAATTCCCCTTCGGTTAAACATATATGAAAATATATTAATTCCGAAGTAGAGCGAATTAGCTATTAAAGGACATTTGTAGCTCGATATATGTATATGAATCACGGTAATGTGATATGACTTATATAATGACTAGTGCGGGCAAAAGCACTACAACGCTACCCGAGGACGAGGTGGGTTTGATGCAGTCTCCAAAACTAAAAATACTTGAGCGCGGCAGGTATTTGAGCTGGGAGGCGGCATAAACTTATATCCTCTTTGTGGTACTGGGGTGGGCTAAGGCTTCACTGCCAGTCCTGGAATTGAAGATGTCGATGGTTCGTGCCCGTCAGCCGGCAATTCTATTATCGCTGATAAATTCGCTTTCGGTTAAACATATATGAAATATATAATTCCGAGGTTGAGCGAATTAGATATTAAAGGACATTTGTAGCTCGATATATATATATATATATATATATATATATATATATATATATATATATATATATATATATATATATATAAAATATATATATATATATATATATATATATATATATATATATATATATATATATATATATATATACACACACACACATCGAGCTACAAATGTCCTTTAATCTCTTATTCGCTCTACCTCCGATAAGAAATTTCTCGGCTCCCGGGCGCGAACCATCGAAACTAACAAATCTCTTATCGACTAAAAAATTTCCCTTGGTTAAACATATAGAAAATATATTAATTCCGAGGTAGAGCGAATTAGATATTAAAGGACATTCGTAGCTCGATGTATGTACATGAATCATGGTATATGATATGACTCATATATATATATATATATTATATAAAGATATATATATATATATATATATATATATATATATATATATATATATATATATATATATACAGTATATATAACATCTACCTTTAAATATCTGCCTTCGAAGGATTATTCAATACAAGAACAATTTCTTGAACTGATTACTGATGCAGGTACAAAACATTGTCCGTGAAATGTGCTATAGTGATGTTTGTATTGAAATGGCATTCATATC
>NC_087207.1:46247596-46262596 GCF_015104395.2 Macrobrachium nipponense
CAGACCTTTTTAGGCTTTTCCGTAGTGGCTTCCCTACCTCCCAACCAGACCCGAACAGCAAAAACACAATCAGTTGTAATGACACAGTTAAAAGGAATATCATGTAAATCTCCTCTCACACAGTCCTTCCATCTCTTTCTTGGTCTCCCTCTCTTCTTCCCTTGCACCTCCACTCCCATAGTATGTCTCCCCAGCGTGGTCCTCATCTCTCCTCAACAGGTGTCCATACCATCTCAGCCTCCCCTCCTGCACTTTCTTTGATACTTCCACCACCTTAGTTGACCCCTTATGTAGTCATTTCTGATCCTATCCACTCTTGTTACCCCAGACATCCACCTAAGCATTCTCATTCTGCCACATCCATCTTCTTCTGCTCGCTTTTCTTCATGCTTGCTGTTTCCGTTACCATACACATTGCTGTTCTTACCACCGTCTTTGTGAAATTTTCCTTTTAACCTAAGCGGCACTCTTTTGTCACAAAGAACTCCCGAGGCCGCTCTCCAGTTGTTCCAGCCTGCCTGTACCCGATGTTCTTTTACTTCTTCTTCCATACTTCCTCCAGCGTTAACAAAAGATCCCAAATACTTAAACTTATCAACTCTCCTTATTGCTCTCCACCAAGCTGAATACTTTCTCTATCCACCTCAGTGGTGGTACACATATTCTGTCTTGGATCTACTTATTCTCATTCCTCTGTCCTCCAGTACTTGTCTCCATCTTTCCAATTTCACTCCAGATCTTCCCCTGCTCTCGCACACAGAACAATATCATCCGCATACAATATGTTCCATGGTACTGTCTCCCTTACTTCCTCTATTATAACATCCATCACTATGTTAAAGATAAATGGGGCTCAGAGCCGACCCCTGGTTGTAATCCTACTCTCACCTCAAAAACCTTCTGTCTCCCCCAACACTGCTCCTCACTCTGGTAAATACATTCCGGTACATCTCTTGTATCAATCGCACATATTCTCTGGCACCATCTTCTCCCTCAGGCTCCTCCATACCTCTTGTCTCGGGACTCTGTCATAAGCCTTTTCAAGGTCAATGAATACCATATGTAGGTCCCTTTGTCTTTCCCCGAATTTCTCCATTATTTGCCTCAGACAAAATTATACCATCTGTTGTTCCCCTTCCCTTCATAAATCCCCATCTGCTCTTACCTATTTGTACTTCTTCTCTCAGTCTAGCATCTATCATCCTTTCCAGTATCTTCAAAGTGTGGGACATCAATTTAATGCCCCTATAATTACCACACTCTTGGACATCGCCTTTCCCTTTAAAAATTGGGATCAATATACTCCCACGCCACTCATTTGTATCTTTTCCTGTTCAAGGATCTTTATCATAAGATCGTACAGTATATCCACTCCTTCATCTCCTAATGCTTTCCATGCCATCCACCGGGATCATGTCTGGTCCGGTTGCCTTCCCATTCTTCATCTTCTTCAGTGCATTTAGTACCTCTTGCCTAGAAAACCTCATTACCATGCCAATGTTCACTTGCCCATCCTCTCTTATTAGTCTATTATTTTCTTCATTTAACAACTGTTCGAAGTATTCTTTCCATCTCTTCACAATGTCTTCCTCCTTTCTAAGCACTACACACCCTCTTGATTCTTTATTTGTTTGATGTGTGTTATATCTTTGGTGCTCTTATTTCTAGCCTTTGATAGCTTCATCATCTTCTTTAATCCTTCCTTTGTCCCCAGCTCATTATACACATCATCATACGACTTTGCTTAGCTTGGGCTACCACCTTTTTCACCACCTTGTTTTTCTCTCTGTACTATTTCTGTCTTCCACTGACTGTGACTCTTTCCCATCTTTTCTTTGCCTCCTTCTTATCTTTTACTACTTTCTCAATGTCTTCATCCCACCACCAACTATCCTTTTCTTCCCATATGATACCAGAGTCCTCTCCTAGCAAGCTCCTTTCCATGCCTTCTTATTACTGCTGCCTTTCGTGACCCACCTTCTTGAACATCTTCAATCCCTTATATAATATCCTCCAAAACCTCCTACTTAAACTCTCTCTTCTTATCCCCTTCCTTCTGTAATTCGTACCATTTAATTTTCCTTATCCCTTTAGCTTTGGTTTTTCTTTCCTTTTCAACTTCAAGTCCATACATAGCAGCCTGTGTTGGGGGCTAATGGTCGCCTGGAATAACTTTGCAGTTCTTGACCTCCACCAGATTTATCCTTTTATACAAGAAATAGTCTATCTGGGAGAATCTTCCCCACTCCTATATGATTAGGTGTTCCCTTTTCTTCTCAAAAAATGTGTTTACTATTGCCATGTCGAATGACACAGCAAAGTCCACTACACTCTCCTTCTGGGTTTCTCTCCCCAATTCCATGGCCCCCATGCAACCCCCACCCGCCCCAATCGCCTCATTTTCACTTCCGACATGGCCATTCAAAATCTGCCCCAACTAATCACCCTCTCCATGCTCTTCCAGTTCTTGCATTATTCCATCCTGTCTCTCCAGAAAATTTCCCTTCTCTTCTTCTGTGCAACCAACTTGTTGGGTGCATATGCGCTTATAATAGTCCCAGAATCTCTCCTCCATAACATATCTTCAATCTGATGATACGGTCATTCTTTCTATGCACTTCTATTACCGAGTTTCTTTAGTTCACTAGACAGTACTATGCCAACTCCATTTCTACCTTGTTTATTTGCTCCACAATAATATACTTATATCCATCTCCCAACTCTTTAGCTTTATTTCCTTTCCACCGCGTTTCTTGCACACACACAACATCTACTTTCTTTTCTCTCATCAAGTCAGCCAATTCTCTACCTCTCCCAGTCATGGACACAACATTTAGCTGACATACTCTGCAACCCAATGTGAGCTCGCTTCTTTAGCTGCACCGCTCCTGATGCAGTAGCCCTCGCCTTACCACAGAGTTAGGGGCGATGTCTCTGGTGCGTCGTTTACGGAGTACGCCCTAGCATTACCCTCTTTCCATATTTGGCTCATTCCATTTTTGGTTTTGGCACAGATTTTTACAGCCGGATGCCCTTCCTGACACCAACCCTCCCTATTTATCCGGGCTTGGGACCGGCACCATAAGGACTTGGTTGCCCCCCCAGGTGGCTAGGTTCGTTTCTCTCCGTTGTTTCTCCTCCTTTTGACGGTTCCATAATGAATTTCAGTTGCCGCATATCGCGATGCTTTTGGTGATTAATGAAGATCTTATGACCAAATCTCCCATCACATTAAAAAATAGGGACCTACCGCGTCATTGAAAAAAAAAAAAAAAAAAAGAAGAAGAAAAAAAAAAAAAAAAAAAAAAAAAAATATATATATATATATATATATATAATATATATATATAATATATATACTATATATATATATATATATATATATATGACTTCACCGGTCTATGAGAGGTAACTGGCATGAATAGGAGAGTTGGTATGAGAAGAGGAAGACATAACAAGACGTGATCCGACCTCTAGCTTACTCGAGGCTCATGCTAAAATAGCGCGTTGTTTCCCTAATGACAATTAAAATAGATACGCTATATTTCATTAGAAATATTGTTCGGTACTGTTTAACATATGCATCATTACTATATACAGTTTCATTCTAATAAATAAACCATAAATATCCTATCATAAAATCCTTCTATCTTTAAACTCAACGTGAAACACCTTTTTAAGACCTTTTTAGGCTTTTCCGTAGGGCTTCCCTCCCACCTCCAAACAAGAACAACAGCAGCAAGAACAACAGTTGTAATGACACAGTTTAAAAGGAATATTATGAATCTTGTTTTCATGAAGTCAAATAATGGAAATTTTCAATATTTAAGTCTTGGTTTATTTAAATTTGACGCCTTCACAATGAAAAAAGTTGTAGATAAATACTAAGCAACAAAATTAATATATTCAGTTTTTACATGTTTTGGACTATACGGATACGTTGTACTTTCTGTTAGGGTTAAATCTATGTTTGGGTTTTGTAACCGTGTGATATCCAATAATCCTGGATTATCTCTTGAATTTTTACCCTATTGACATTTAACCATCTAGTATTCTTGAACTTGTTGTTTACTTGATAACTTTTTTTCTTTCTTTCCACTGTATTTCATTCGTTCCTTGACAATGTCTTAGTAAAGACAAAAGCGTCTTGGATTTCTGCGTATCATTATCCTGTAGTATTTGCTTATCTAATGGAGTCACGTGCATCTACTGTGATTTTTTATGCATATATATATATATATATATATATATATATATATATATATATGCATATATGTAAACATAAGTACGTAGTATTTCCTGAAATAGATACTACTGATGACCTAATTCCTTGGAGATCCCGACAACCGACTTCTGAAGCAGTATAGTTCAATGCTTGGTCCTCAGTAGCTGACTTACTACCCCAGTGGTCGACGGTCAAATCCAAAGGGAAGTAATATATATTTATATATTTGTCTATATATATATAGGTGTGGGTATATATATATATATATATATATATATATATATATATATATATTATATATATATATATATATATATATATATATATATATATATATATATATATATATATATATATATATAATATATATATATATTGTCTCCATTTTCCGAATCCCGAGCCAGATTTCATCGGCCATCTAGCAAAACAAAGACATCGTCCTGGAGTCAGTCCATTAATGAAGTAAGAAGTTCGTCAGGTTTTTGCATATTGGTGAATGTATCAATTTTCTAAAGGAATTGTCATGAAATGAACGTAATTGCCAAATTTAAAAGTGATCTTGGAAGTTTTATCATTTCTTTCAAGTTTCAGTTAATTTGTCCACGAATAAGATCTTTTTTCCAACACTTTTACAGCTGAAAAACGAACAGCAATGCTCAAATAATGGATGATATTTTGTTTAACATTCCTTCGGGATTTTCTGCAGACCTGTGATAGAAATGTAGGTATTCAATTATAATTCAATTTATCACTGAGGAGGTTATAGGTATTTAACTGCTGAGGTCATATAGTGAATTGTACATGAAAATGCAAAAGAGGCCTTCAATTTGTTTAAAAGGCTTTAGCTGGGCCAGCATATAAAAATATCCCTTGGAATGATGTCATTGCAGATACCACTACATTTTCCAGAGGACTGGAAAATATACTTAAGGATAAAATTTCACTGGCGGTACCATAGGATTTTTTTCCTCGCTGGTTATTTTTATTTCGTTTTCGTCTGCTCTTCAGTTAGTTACCCAAACCTTGGAAAACTGTCCCTCATTTTTATTTGTTTTTAATATTTTGGTAAAGATCAACCTATAGGAGTGACCTCCTTCGCACAATAAAGTTTTCCTCTTAGTTTTAAGGAAACTCTCCTCGGATGTATTTATTCGAATTACATCTTTCTCGAGGACCATCGCTCCTTTTAATATATGCTACCAAATGTTCTTTTGCTGGTGGAGTATAGTCAAAATAGAAAAATACTTTATTCTTTACCTCAATATGTATCTCTCAGTAGTTTTTTTACTTATGAGAGATTAAAACGGCAAAAGGAAAAAGAATTATGAGAGATCAAAACGGAAAAGGAAAAAGAAATACGGAAGTTATTTAAGTGTAACATGGACTTGGGAATCTTTTATAATTCCAGGATAGGCGTAGGTATGAAGCATTACATATTATTGAGTGAGACACAAATAAGGAAAAACAAACAAACAAACAAAGTTTAATGATGAGTACACACAGACACACACACGCACATACCATTTTCCCCAAGTTCGACTGGTTAAATGAGAGTAAATAAAAACTATAAATTCAATTACTTTACACACTTCTTGTAGTCGTATTGTAATGTAAAAGGGAATAATCTATGTTATAAAACCAATAATAGTACCAGGGATGTAGTTAAATTATAGTACAAAACCGAAGGACGGTATCATTGTAGGCCTACTTGTTTTATTATTATCGTGTGTTTGTAACACTGGACATTGTACGCTACTGACTAGCAGTCGGCTGAGTTTTATACAACATGTCACAGACAAGTACTATACATGTATCGGTCTTTCAGTATGCACGTCAAAGCAACCAAATTTCCTTGTAACCTGACCGACACTCATAGGTGGTTGTAAATGGATTCAGCACTTCTAGAGCCATCATTGTAACACCGGGATATGAATGCCATTTCAATACAAACATCACTATAGCACATTTCACGGACAATGATTTGTACCTACATCAGTAATCAGTTCAAGAAATTGTTCTTTTATTGAATAATCCTTCGAAGGCAGATATATAAAGGTAGATGTTATATATATATATATATATATATATATATATATATATATATATAATATATATATATATATATATTATAAGTAGTATGGAGACAGGAGCAATCACTCAGGGATAGACATATTGGAGTAGGGAGACGCGTTCTGTCTTTCATCCATTTTTTATTTTGCGCGACGTTTCGTTACAGCTTGATACATTTCCTTCCAGGCTGAAACGATTACATCAATTGCGTATAAGTAAAAAGATACACAATGTTTACCAACACCAAAATTAAAACCTTTAATAATTAAGAATAAAAACAGAGTAAAAACAGAAACACAGAATAACAGTGAAAGGGCTAGGAGCGAATACAGAGAAACAAATTAGTTAAAAAAATAATAATAAATAATAATAATAGAAAAATATATAATGATAATAATGATAATGAAACGAACAAGACGCCTACCCACAGCGGTAGCGGAAGAGAACTGACACGAAAAATTGTTATGGAAGGGAGTGTAAACAAAACAACAGTAATTAGGCAATAAACAGTTGGGTGGATGACGATTGGTGGTTAAGAGAAGGTACAGTTAGCTTGATTATTATTGATTCAAGGGTGGTTAGTTCGTCTATATGTCGGGTTCTTCCTACAATATTAAAAGGAATTAGCCATAGAACGGGTTTGTCGACTATCAAATCCAGAACAATCTAACATAAGAAATCACAGTAAAAGTTGCCAAAACACACATAGATGCCAGTCATTTTAATATTGTAGGAAGAACC
The DNA here is from genome assembly GCF_015104395.2 of Macrobrachium nipponense. NCBI lineage: Eukaryota > Metazoa > Arthropoda > Malacostraca > Decapoda > Palaemonidae > Macrobrachium > Macrobrachium nipponense. The sequence goes on from NC_087207.1 coordinate 46,254,633, forward strand.
CGACATATAGACGAACTAACCACCCTTGAATCAATAATAATCAAGCTAACTGTACCTTCTCTTAACCACCAATCGTCATCCACCCAACTGTTTATTGCCCTAATTACCTGTTGTTTTGTTTACACTCCCTTCCATAACAATTTTTCGTGTCAGTTCTCCTTCCGCTACCGCTGTGGGTAGGCGTCTTGTTCGTTCTATTATCATTATTATCATTATATATTTTTCTATTATTATTATTATTATTATTTTTTAACTAATTTGTTTCTCTGTATTCGCTCCTAGCCCTTTCACTGTTATTCTGTGTTTCTGTTTTACCTGTTTTTATTCTTAATTTATTAAAAGGTTTTTAATTTTGGTGTTGGTAAACATTGTGTGTATCTTTTTACTTATACGCAATTGATGTGTAAAATCGTTTCAGCCTGGAAAATGGTTATCAAGCTGATACGAAACGTCGGCGCAAATAAATGGATGAAAGACAGAACGCGTCTCCCTACTCCAATATGTATATATATATATATATATATATATACATATGATTCATATCATATTACCATGATTCATGTACATACATCGAGCTACGCATGTCCTTTAATATCTAATTCGCTCTACCTCGGAATTAATATATTTTCATATATGTTTAACCAAAGGGGTATTTTTTAGTCGATAAAAGATTTGTTAGTTTCGATGGTTCGCGCCCGGGAGCCGAGAAATTTCTTATCGACTAAAAAATTCCCCTTCGGTTGAACATATACGAAAATATATTAATTCCGAGGTAGAGCGAATAAGATATTAAAGGACATTTGTAGCTCGATGTGTGTGTATATATATATATATCGAGCTACAAATGTCCTTTAATATCTAATTCGCTCTACCTCGGAATTAATATATTTTCATATATGCTTAACAGAAGGGGAATTTACTCAGCAATAATAGAATTGCCGGCTGACGGGCACGGACCATCGACATCTTCAATTCCAGGACTGGCAGTGAAGCCTTAGCCCACCCCAGTACCACAAGAGGATATAAGTTTATGCCGCCTCCCAGCTCAAATACCTGCCGCGCTCAAGTATTTTTAGTTTTGGAGGCTGCACCAAACCCACCTTGTCCTCGGTAGCGTTGTAGTGCTTTTGCCCGCATGTAGTCATTATATAAGTCATATCAAATTACCGTGATTCATATACATATATCGAGCTACAAATGTCCTTAAATATCTAATACGCTCTACCTCGGAATTTATATATTTTCATATATGTTTAACCAAATGGGAATTTATTCAGCGATAATAGAATTGCCGGCCGACGGGCACGAACCATCGACATCTTCAATTCCAGGACTAGCAGTGAAGCCTTAGCCCACCTCACCACCGCAAGAGGATATAAGTTTATGCCGCCTCCTAGCTCAAATACCTGCCGTGGGCAAAGCACTACAACTCTACCAAGGACGAGGTGGGTTTGATGCAGTCTCCAAAACTAAAAATACCTGAGCGCGGCAGGTATTTGAGCTGGGAGGCGGCATAAACTTATATCCTCTTGCGGTGGCGGGGTGGGCTAAGGCTTCACTGCCAGTCCTGGAATTGAAGATGTCGATGGTTCGTTAAATTATGTAATTATTAATATCATTTATGATTGTAATCCCATTTTCTCTCTATTTATTGTTTTGAAAGAGAATTTTTAAGATAATAGCTGTCTCTTTCTCAAAATCATTTGCCCAGCCACTTTAGACGAGGTCCACTCCGAAGTTTCCATACTACGATAGCAAATTTGTTCATTCGGTAGCAAATTTGTTTATTCGGATATCAGAGATTATTCACGTCTCTCTCTCTCTCTCTCTCTCTCTCTCTCTCTCTCTCTCCCACCCAAGATGAGAGAATTTTGATTTTATATTAATGTAAAGATTATATACACAGTATAATGGTCACTCATAAGTTTCAGATTTAGTTAATTGCTTAGTGCTTATTTATAAAATCTGGACATACAGAGTTACATAAGTGTATCATAACGGCACCAGTTTGGAATAGTATAGTGAATTGTGGAGCTGCAGCAGAAACATAATTTGTATACCAAGATAATATGATAATATTTGTTATTACAAGTTTTAAGTTCCAACTTAAAAACATATTTACAGTGGTTTGGTGAAACTATTTCATTTTTTACACATTGGAAAATTTTATGTTCTGTGTTTAATTCGTTTGAAGTGTGTGTTTATATAATATATATATAATATATCATATATATATATATATATATATATATATATATATATGTATATATCCCTCTTGTAGTTTAAAATATAATTACTTGTATAGGATTAAAGCTTTCGACCATCAACTGTGGTCTTGTTCACTAAAGTGTGATATGTCACCTCAAGGAACTGACAAGAAAGAGCACAACCATTTGAAAAAACAATGGTTAGGAAACAAGCTAGTTCAAATTATGAATGATCAGGCGGTTCAGCCCTCGTTCTTTCCAGAATTCGTCTTGATCTTCGTGGGGGAATGTTTCTATTGTCAACTGCTTGTTCTATGGTGTTGGGTGGTTAGTTGGAGAAATGACCTGAGTGGAGTAAACAGGAGAGGAAGCAGCTCGTTATTGGCACATATATTTCTAAAGTTTGAAATTTTCCCTTTCCTACATATCTCCTCACAAATAGCTGTATTTTCTGTAATGCCAGTATTTCCTGCAAAGGTCTCGTTTAATGAAATTAACGCCCCTTCTACTACTCGTCTCAAAGTCCGGTCGTTACATTCAAAAACAACCTTTGTACCTTTAAAATTTATTGCGTGTTTTTCTCCCCATGTATGTTTTGCGGGGGAGCAATTGCACTGTATGAACTTCCCCTTCTGCAAAGCAGCAACGTGTTCTTCCCTTCTCTTATCAATGGAACGTCCGCTTTCTCCCACGTAACATTCATTGCAATCACTACAAGGTATTACATATACTCCTACATTCTCTCTATTACCCGGTTATTTTAATGAGTTTCTTCTTGATAGTACTGTTGTACTGAAAAACTACGTTGAGCCGTTCTTTTTTCCTTTAAGCTGCCTAGAAATTTGTTAAGTTCTCTATTATAAGGAAGAGCAAGAGATGCCTTAAAATCTGCCTTTTCAGTTATTCATGAGGGGCGTAAAACATCGATCTAGCTTTAGATAGAGACTGTAGTATAAAAAACTTTGGGTAACACAGTTTAGTAAAACTATCTACCAAGAAATTTATTTCGGCGTCAATGAACTGGGGATCGCATATTCGGTATGCTCGAAAAAACAAATTGGTTAAAACGTTGTGCTTTACTTTTCGGTTCATGATATGAAAAGTAATGGATATAGGTGTTTGTGTGGGTGTTCTTTCTATACACGCTGAATTTAAAGTCACTACTCACTGTGATCCTCTATGAACTACCATATCTAGAAAGGGAAGCCTATTTTGTTTCCGTTTTCCTTTTTCCACTGTTAAATTTTAACTAGAGGGCAAAAAACCATTTAGCAACTCTAAAAACCTATGAAAGGCTTCCTCGCCGTGTCCTATAAACAATAAAAACATCATCTACATACCTAACCCAAATTTCAGGCTTGTTGATGTCTTCTGGTAGTGTGTCAACGTATACCTTTTCGAAAAATTCCATACATAAGTTAGCCAATATAGGGGAGAGAGGTGAGCCCATCGAGACCCCGGATTTTTGTTGATAGAACGAACCATTAAACTCAAAAATTGTAGATTCAACGCAAATGTTAATCAAATGACAAAATTTATCTATGTGCATAGGTGGCTTGAAAATATTATCTGAGGCTAATTTCTTCAAGTTGTCGAGCACGAAACTCAGTGGTACATTTGTGAATAAAGCAAACTATATCTAGACTGTACATAGTACCTATAATTCTTTTCCTTAATTTGATCCATAAAATCCATACTGTGCTTAATGTGAGATTTCGAAATTGTCCCTATTAATTTCCCCAAAACATCCGCTAACCATGATGACAGATCCGACTGAGGATTGTTGCGGCTAGCGACAATGGGCCTTAAAGTACACCCCTCCTTGTGAATCTTGGGAGTTCCGTAAAAAAATAACTAAAAGACGGCAGTTTTCTCGCTAGCTTACTCAGGACTATATTTCTGGTTTCTTTTTCCACACCACTGCTAACTATGGCTTTTATTTTCTTGTAATAGAGAGAATGTAGGAGTATATGTAATACCTTGTAGTGATTGCAATGAATGTTACGTGGGAGAAAGCGGACGTTCCATTGATAAGAGAAGGGAAGAACACGTTGCTGCTTGCAGAAGGGAAGTTCATACAGTGCAATTGCGCAACATACATGGGAGAAAAAACCACGCAATAAATTTTAAAGGTACAAAGGTTGTTTTTGCATGTAACGACCGGACTTTGAGACGAGTAGTAGAAGGGGCGTTGCGTTAATTTCATTAAACGAGACCTTTGCAGGAAATACTGGCATTACAGAAAATACAGCTATTTGTGAAGAGATATGTAGGAAAGGGAAAATTTCAAACTTTAGAAATATATGTGCCAATAACGATGCTGCTTCCTCTCCTGTTTACTCCACTCAGGTCATTTCTCCAACTAACCACCCAACCACCATAGAACAAGCAGTTGACAATAGAAACATTCCCCCACGAAGATCAAGACGAATTCTGGAAAGAACGAGGGCTCAACCGCCTGATCATTCATAATTTGAACTAGCTTGTTTCCTAAACCGTTGTTTTTTCAAATGTTTGTGCTCTCTCTTGTCAGTTCCTTGAGGTGACATATCACACTTTAGTGAACAAGACCACAGTTGATGGTCGAAAGCTTTAATCCTATACAGTAATATATATTTTAAACTACAAGAGGAATTTACTTCATTGTGGATTGTATCCCCATATATATATAATATATATATATTATATATATATACTTATTTTTATTTTAAAAATATTTAACTTAATATTAACATACATATATACATAATATACATTATATATTTATAAAATATATATATATATATATATATAATTAATTATTATATATATAATATCATATATAATATATATAATCGAACTAGAAATGTCCTTTAATATCTAATTCGCTCTACCTCGGAATTAATATATTTTCATATATGCTTAACCGAGGGGGAATTTATTAAGCGATAATAGAATTGGCCATAGACAGGCGCGAACCAGCGACCTCCCAATTCCAGGACTGGCAGTGAAACCTTAAACCACCCCGCCACTGCAAGAGGATGTGATCAGCGACTTCAGGCTTCATGACAAGATGAACCCCAGAAAATGTGAAGAAAGTAATTTAGCGCATTGTGTGCTAAATATCTGAAAAAGAATTTGTAGTGTACATGAGGCTGAAGTTAGAATTTATGAACAGAATTCTAAATCAAAGGAGCAGAATGTGAATAGCATAATTTTGACGTAACTTTTTGAGTATGTGAAGGGAATAAAGGATTGGGAGGGTGAAAAATATGTGGATATAAACAGGTAAAAGGAACAAGGTTATTGAAAAGAATGATCAGATTTCTTTGAGATGTTTTAGCCCTGCTGAAAAAATGGGATAAATTAGGTTAATGAAGAGTATATAATTCGAAAGCGTTAAGAGAGAGAAAAAGAAAGAGTTGTAGACAGTCCTGGTTCTGTGTGGATGAAAAACCGATCTGGAATATCTAAAACTTTGGGATTACATGCAACGTTGAGGGGGGAAAGTGCAGTGTGGGTGTGTGGGTTGTGTGTGTGTGTGTGTGTGTGTGTCTGTGTGTGCGCGTTTTTGTAGGTATAGAAACTGTTGATGATGCAGGAGTTTTCATCAACTCAGTGATGAACTAGATAGTGGCTAGTTTCATTTTTCCCCGGAAACACTCTGTTGTGGTATCCTCGTTCTGACCTGCACCAAACAATCAAAATCTGCGCTTTGAAGGAGTAAAGCCAAGTGAACATTCTTTTTTATGCTTGTAAAATGATAACATTTATAAGGAGAAAATTAATAGGTTGAATTGGAATGAAATGATTTTCCTTCTCAATTTCACGCGTTAATTCAATCAGCGAGATTAATAGATATGCAATTATTTCCTTTAAGGGAGGGAGGAATCTCAAATGAATGAAAGGGCATTTGCAAACTTGAATATAAATCCATAATCATTGAGGAATGAAATACTAACTATAGTTATATGTATGCACCTATTTAAATACTTGATGTTTCATGCATTGTTTTTTTTTCTATTAATTCTTCTATGAAAGCACATTGCCACTGATTTATGACATTTGACTATATATTACATTATGAGTTGTGCTTAGTTAAAAGACGTGTAATAGCTTACATGATACCAGCAACTTCTAATTAGATTACTTCGCATTGAGATATGTTTTGAAATAATGGTTTTATTCCGTGAAACTCTAGAAAGGGACCATTTAATTGTTTCCGAAGGTTACGAGCACAGCCACCATTTTAGTTGTAATTTTCAACCAAATCCCATTTCCGCATATTCTAATTCGTATAAAGCTCAACACAAGTTTTTCTTAATACATTTATATACAATGACGTGCTGTAACATACACAGTAAGATATTTTGAAAAATTTCTTCAGAGATGGTTTGAACACCACTTGAAATATTTACGAACTTTTACTGTAATTTGCCCCTTCTTTGACACTATGACATCCTTAGCTCATATCTTTGTTCGCAATGCCTGTGATCAAAAAACATACTTTTGAAATATGTATATAGCATCTTTAATGATATAGCAGACGTATGTCAAGTTTCTGTCAAATGAATGTAGTAAATGGTTACAAAAACATACTTTTTTATGTCCCAAAATTAGCTAACATGAAAATGAAATAAAATTAATTAAACCTGACTCAAAAAGAAATGATAAACTATCATATTCCTCTCAAAGTCATATTTAAGTAAGTACCCCCTTTTCCCCTAGGTGTCAATTATTCATAGTTAATTAATAGTCAAAATTAGTCTGGAGAAATACCCATAGGTGACTTTGAATCCATCTGAAATAAAGATACCATAATTATGACACCATAAAACATTAAAGTTCGTCAATACAGAATGTGTGCTGCACCTCTCTTCCCTTTCTCTAGAACTCAAGTAATTGTCACTTCAAATGTTAACTTTTTCAAAGTTCACTTTTACCTTGTCCGACGGACCTGCAACGCCTCTTCTAGCACCTCTTCTGTGGTGTGTTCCACACACTATCAATCAAAATCAGTGAATCCCCCTTTGCAACTTTACCCCTTGACTATATGTCATTTTCTGTTCATTACGAACACATACACACACCAAATGGCACACAAGAGTAATGCACGCTACATACATGAAACTCGTGATCTTCGAAGTCCGCCACCGACCCCAATTGCGCGCTGGTAAGCTTTCCTGTTTGTTTTTTCATTTCAGCATCTTTGAGGAATCCAGCGTTTTGCATCTGTCTCTAACCAGCAAGAGCTAAGGTTATCAACCCGACTATTTAATATTATAGACTGTCGCTGGTGCCTTTAAGATATATATTAAGATAATTATTAAAATATGAGTGCTGTTAAGAATATATGGAGTCAGTATTTTTTGTTACTCGGTGGATATTTTATAATTCAGCAATTATTCAGGTGCATAGACTATTTTTGCTGTCCTGTGGAAAGGATAGCAGAATCTCAGTCCAGGAGATCGGGAAAGCGAGTGTGTCGAAACATTTGTTTTAGTGCTATATCCTTCGAAACGTAGTCGTCAACAATGGCTCTCATGAGACAAAGCGAGATTTCGTAATCAAGGATTCATCACTTTTCGAGGTGGAGCCATCCGCCGGAGACTGAAACTCAGCTCAGATGTTTCATACGTGACAAGGATGGGTGGAGGTGGAGGTGTCGTGATGCACATCCAGTATGGTTTTGATCAGATCTCATGGGTGCGACTATAAATCATACGTACATGAGGGCGTGATGGTGTCTGTTCCACGATATGATATGGAAGATGAGGG
>NC_087207.1:46267596-46270096 GCF_015104395.2 Macrobrachium nipponense
CGTCATGGAAGCTATTAACCACTCAACCACCGCGAGAGGCTTAAAGGTATATGTCGTCTCTCACCTCAAATACTTTCTCGCGCTGAGTATTCGTTGGTTGGAGACAACATCAACCCGCCTCGACTCCGGTAGTTAAGATAGCGCTTTTGACAACGCGTACATTTTACATAAGTCATATCACATTAACGTGATTCATATACATATATCGAGCTACAATGTCCTTTAATATCTAATTCGCTCTACTCGGAATTAATATATTTTCATATATGCTTAACCGAAGGGGAATTTTTTTCTCGATAATAGATTTACCTGTACTTGGGCGCGAACGCAGGTACATTATAAATCCAGGAGCGTCAGTGGAAGCTATAACCACTCAACCACCGCGAGAGGCTTAAAGGTAAATCTATTATCGAGAAAAAAATTCCCCTTCGGTTAAGCATATATGAAAATATATTAATTCCGAGGTAGAGCGAATTAGATATTAAAGGACATTGTAGCTCGATATATGTATATGGAATCACGTTAATGTGATATGACTTATGTAAAATGCTACGCGTTGTCAAAGCGCTACTTAACTACCGGAGTCGAGGCGGGTTGATGTTGTTTCTCCAAACCAACGGAATACTTCAGCGCGAGAAAGTATTTGAGGTGAGAGACGACATATACCTTTAAGCCTCTCGCGGTTGGTTGAGTGGTTATAGCTTCCACTGACGCTCCTGGATTATATAATGTACCTGCGTTCGCGCCCAAGTATTCAGGTAAATCTATTATCTGAGACAAAATCCCCTTCGGTAAGCATATATCGAAAATATGAATTAATTCCGAGGTCGTAGCGAACTTATGATATTACCAAGTAACCCTTTTGTTAGCTTCGATATATGTATACTTGAATCACGTTTATGTGATATGACTTATAGTAAAATGCTACGCGGTTGTCAAAAGCGCTACTTAACTTACCTGGAGTCGAGCGGTGATGTTGTCTCCAAACCAACGAATACTTCAGCGCGAGAAATATTTGAGGTGAGAGACGACATATACCTTAAGCCTCTCGCGGTGGTTGAGTGGTTATGCTTCACTGACGCTCCTGGATTTATAATGTACCTGCGTTCGCGCCCAAGTACAGGTAAATCTATTATCGAGGAAAAAAAAAATTCCCCTTCGGTTAGCATATGAAATATATTAATTCCGAGGTAGAGCGAATTAGATATTAAAGGGACATGTAGCTCGATATATGTATATGAATCACGTAATGTGATATGACTTATGTAAAAATGCTACGCGTTGTCAAAAGCGCTACTTAACTACCGGAGTCGAGGCGGGTTGATGTTGTCTCCAAACCAACGATACTTCAGCGCGAGAAAAGTATTTGAGGTGAGAGACGACATATACCTTTTAAGCCTCTCGCGGTGGTTGAGTGGGTATAGCTTCCACTGACGCTCTGGATTTTATAATGTACCTGCGTTCGCGCCCAGTACAGTAAATCTATTATCGAGAAAAAAAAAATTTCCCCCCCCTTCGGTTTAAGCATATATGAAAATATATTAATTCCGAGTAGAGCGAATTAGATATTAAAGGACATTGTAGCTCGATATATGTATATGAATCACGTTAATGTGATATGACTTATGTAAAATGCTACGCGTTGTCAAAAGCGCTACTTAAAAAAAAAAAAAAACTACCGGAGTCGAGGCGGGTTGATGTTGTCTCCAAACCAAGAATACTTCAGCGCGAGAAAGTATTTGAGGTGAGAGACGACTATACCTTAAGCTCTCGCGGTGGTTGAGTGGTTATAGTTCCACTGACGCTCCTGGATTTATTAATGTACCTGCGTTCGCGCCCAAGTACAGGTAAATCTATTCTTATCGAGAAAAAATTCCCCATTCGGTTAAGCATATATGAAAATATATTATTCCGAGGTAGAGCGAATTAGATATTAAAGGACATTGTAGCTCGATATATGTATATGAATCACGTTACATGTGATATGACTTATGTAAAATGCTACGCGTTGTCAAAAGCGCTACTTAACTACCGAGTCGAGGCGGTTGATGTTGTCTCCAAACCAACGAATACTTCAGCGCGAGAAAGTATTTGAGGTGAGAGACGACATATACCTTTAAGCCTCTCGCGGTGGTTGAGTGGTAGCTTCCACTGACGCTCCTGGTTTATAATGTACCTGCGTTCGCGCCCAAGTACAGGTAAATCTATTATCGAGAAAAAAATTCCCCTTCGTTAAGCATATATGAAAATATATTAATTCCGAGGTAGAGCGAATTAGATATTAAAGGACATTGTAGCTCGATATATGTAATATAATCACGTTAATGTGATATGACTTTATGTAAAATGCTACGCGTTGTCAAAAGCGCTACTTAACTACGGAGTCGAGGCGGGTTGATGTTGTCTCCCAACAACTGGAATACTTCAGCGCGAGAAAGTATTTGAGGTGAGAGACGACATATACCTTTAGCCTCTCGCGGTGGTTGAGTGTTATAGCTTC
>NC_087207.1:46280096-46292596 GCF_015104395.2 Macrobrachium nipponense
CTCTCTCTCTCTCTCTCTCTCTCTCTCTCTCTCTCTCTCTCTCTCTCTCTCTCTCTCTCTTAAAACATAATCATGCTTTGCGAGTCTAACAATAGCTGACAGAAATGTGTTCGATGATTATTGCAGGGGGCCTCTCATATCTTTTACTACTTTTTTTTCTTGCGACATTGTTTTATTTGTTGCATTATTTGCTTTGTTAGAATGAATTTTAGTGTTGGATCGTTGTCCCTAACCTTTTCCACAGTTCCAAATAAATTGCAAAGTTTTCTCTACCAGTTGCAATAGACATATAATGGCGGCATATACATCCCACCCTGAATTCAAGCACTCAGCTAATTTGCTTTTAGGGATGGTATATGGCTCCCTTTCGTCACAGAAAATTGGTTTGGAGGCATTTGGTGCTCAAGGTTCTTGGATGCGTGGGAAGAAGAAACATGAATGTTGAATATTCGTTAAATGATTACATACATAAAGCTGTCTGAAGAAGATAGATAATAAAGAAAAAAATGTGGAAATAAGAAGAGGCCCTGAGAAACTCCATCAGAATACCGACTGAATATGGAAGAATTAAAGACTATGTAAACTGGAAGTTTTGTGTTGCACACAATCCTATGCATAATCTTTCGAATGCCTTATAGACATTAAGATTACTACAAAGAAATTCCATTTCCAGGTAGACTATCCAACACCTGGTATAGAAAAAAGAGGATGTTGCTACCCAGAGGATAATTCCATTATAAAATCGTCTATAATTAGAGATGTATTTGCCTCGTTTAAGAGGGAGAAAGCCAAATGAAAAACATAGATCTTGCAGCAGATCTTCAAGTTAAATCCCAACCCCAACATGTAAAACACTCCCACCAACGAAAGATGGCCGGAAAATTATTCGTTATTACTCCTGCAATAAACTAACTTAGTGCCAGATACAAAAGTAGTAAAGCACAGAGGAGAAATCTTTTAAGACATGTTCATCGTGAAGGAATGGTAGGATTCCAAGACGAAATCTAATGCCACACAAAATAGAAAACATCCCAACATCGTCGACACTTATGGAATTTCATTTTACTGATGCAGTCCTTTGGAGACTTGGACGCCGAAGGTCTCGAGAAGTAGGAGTGATGAATAGACGTGATGCTGAACTAGTGAAGAAGATACCACGATAGCTAGGTGATGTTATGTGGCAAAGTTGAGAGAGAGAGAGAGAGAGAGAGAGAGAGGCGGGAAAAGAATTTCTTGATGCAGATCTCTCTCTCTCTCTCTCTCTCTCTCTCTCTCTCTCTCTGGGGTAAGTTAGCAAGATGTTTTACTAGCAAGGTTGCTGGTCTTATCTGCACCAAAGTTTCTAAGTAACTTTTGTTGTAGTTATGCCATTATTTTGTGGAGGTTTGTTGATGAGAACTGCCATTAGGTTGTGCCGCTCAGTTCCGAGAGGGAATCTTTTTGGCCCATTTCTTCCCTTTATGATGCCACCGCATCTTTCAAACGGGACCTGCGTTAGTTACTGAATTGTGGCAATCGTTCTTTTCTCCTTTAGGCTGTTGGTTCAATGTCGGCTTATTTAGTTACTTCAACTTCATTTAGATATCAATATTTGATTTAAATCCCATAGTTTTCATTACTAGCATCAGCATTCCACTGTAAGTTAATGATAATTCTTTTTAATATATCTATCTGTCAGCGTCCAAATCTCGGAAAACAATGGAATTGTAAGGCTTTAAGTAGGCAAGGAAGATTGCTAGGCTTATGACAGTCAAATCAAACTTAATTTAGTTGTTTTCTTCAGTCAGTTCAAGAACAAATATGGATTTCTCCTGCTATGTTTATTATCTCGTTGCTACATTAATTTTTTTCTCTTTGTTCTTTGTTTGGTATGGAGGGAGAGACAAATAACAAATTAAAATGCAAATTAACGGACAGATAACTATTTGTTTAAAGCAGAGTAACTCACCAGAAAACTAGGGCTGCATTTTCATCAGAAAGACCATTCCTCCTTTTGACTCCATCAAAAATGAATTATCTGATACCAAATAGTATGGCACCGTGTCACAATGTAGCCCGCACTAATTCTTGATGGTTTATCGTTAAAAAGGATTTCTTTGCCCTGGAAAAAAAGTATACCATAGTTTTTACTAGACCACTGAGCTGATTAACAGCTCTCAAAGGGCTGGCCCGAAGGATTAGGATATTTTTACGTGGCTAGGAACCAATTGGTCACCTAGCAACGGGGATCTACAGCGTTGTTGTTGGAACTTCGGACCACCGGATTGGTAGCCGAGCGCGAAATCCACTCGTCCAACGAGGAACTTCTTTGCGCTGGAAAATGTATGAACTCAAATTATGTGGAACCAGGGTTGTAGCACACCTCGGGAAAAAGAAAACTTGCATCGTGGCTGCTCTTTTTCATGAATTAATTCTTGCGCAGCTGTCAGTAGGTGTTCACTCTAACACCGATATCGTCCGCTAATGATATTCTTTGAATTCTCCTAAACGTGATCCTGCTTAGTACAGTTCAGGATGGTGATGAATAGATATTCTTCTCGATACATATATCATCGTCATCTTCCAATCACAAGGATTGTGGGGTGGGGCTTACAGTAAGGGGGTGGGGGAGGGGGGGGCGTGTTGGGGGACCTGGTCACGAGCGGCTCCCCATGGATATGAATAAGAGAATGTTCTTTTCTTTCAGTTAATCATTAGTAGTAGCAAAATTTTGCTTAGTTAATGATAATTTCAACAACAGCAGCAAAAACAACAACAACTACTACTACTGTGTGTATATATGTGTGCATACACATATAAATATAAAATATTGATGCATATGAACCGTACATGTGTACGGTATATATATATATATATATATATATATATATATATATATATATATATATATATATATATATATATATATATATATATAAGCAGGTAATTTCTTGAATGGTAATTGAGAATGGCGCCTATGGAAAATAAATGTCACTATAGATCATTTCTAAAGAAAATCAACAAAAGAAACCATTCTAGTTAATAATTAACAATATATACTATAGCAGGTAGTAATTGATAGTATACTGTATCTTAGATAAATACGGCGTGATCGCTTATTCAGGGCGCCTGCTAAAATCTACGGTCAAATGGGGTGTTGTTTCACCAACTATTTCTAATAAATAAATCATAAATATCCTATAATAAAATTCCTGTATGTTTAATCAACTCAACTTGAAACACCTTTTTCAGACCTTTTTAGGTATTTTATAGGGCTTTCCCACCCCCTCTCCAAAGCAAGAACAACAACAGCAAGAACAACAACAACAACAAAGTGGTAAGGGAAAACTGCAGTATAATACATTTTACAAAATATTCGCCATTAGAGGGTGTTCTTGATATCAACTTGCACCCTTGAAGATACTAAATAATTATTTACAGTAGTATTTTCTTGATAAATGTGAAAACAAAAATAATTCTTATTAGACTATCTGCTAGACATTTTTCATTGCAAGTTGTTGAAAAGCATGAGGTGTCGTACCATGACTTATATCTACTATAGCCTCCGTACCTTGGTCAATTCATATTCCTTGCTCAATTCATATGCGTGTTATCAGTTATATCTCTTAAGTTGTTTAATTTATATTTATTTACGATTATTTTATTATACATTAAATATATTATCATTATTATTCGGAATGACTGAACATTCGTATGATGCACCCGAAACGACATTAGTTTTCAAAGTCAGCTTCCATGGATTAGAATCCCCACTTGGCCAAAAAAAAAAAATATATATATATATATGATGAGAACATACTGAATTAATACTATAAATGACTGATCATATTCTTCTGTTTATGGACAGTAGTCAGTTCATTCATTCTGGTTGTATCTAGCATGACCAAATTCAAAAGGTAGTTCATATATTAAAAATAAATGATGACTGAATAAGCCAGTGCCTGGAGCTTCGTCACCATTAATCCAGCATTGCGAGATTAGTGGAATGTATCTAAATATTCAGGCATCACCTCTCCTCTCTCTCTCTCTCTCTCTCTCTCTCTCTCTCTCTCTGAAACACACCACAAACATTCATCAAAGCATCTATTTTAATTTCACTACGGCCATTTTTTCCATCAGATTTCCAAGGTACTATCCACGGTGACTTCACTTGAAATGTGGACGTTGTTGATTTTCAGTTATTCGCAAATGTTGGCAGCGATGGAGGAATCCCCTGTGCGTTGGCAACGATAAATGTTTGGTCTTTCAGAACAGAATCTGTTCGTCTGTCGCAGCGCCACGAATTTTCCTTGTGTTGTCTTGAACATTTGTATTCTTTACCTTTATGCCCATTTCTGCTTTATATACTGTATGTTTATAATAATAATAATAATATTAAACTTTTCAACGAGAAAATCACCTTTTTTTCCTTCTCCTTGCAGAACAGAAACAAAGAAATCTTTGTCGGAAGACAAGCTAAAGCCCTAGAGAGAAAGTACAGGCTAGATGAAGTAGCAGAAGCACTAGTACGAACAAGGCGTGATTTGACCTTCAGCTTACTCGAGGCGTGGGCTGAAACCTACGGTCAAATAGCGTGTTTTATGAGATATACTTGTTCTGTACTGTTTAACATGCACATTATTTATTTTTCACATTTTCATTTATTAAATAAATCATACATATCCTATCCTAAAATTCCTGTATCTTTAACTCAACGCAAAATACCTTTTTCAAAACCTTTTAGGCTCTTCATAGACCTTTCTTATCCCCCCAAATGAGAACAACAACAACAAAGAATTTTGTAGATTTACTCTCCGAGTAAGTGAAAATGCCACAATATCTAGCAATCACTTGCGTGCAAGAAAGAAGTAAGTGACGGTCACGGTCTGACCAAAATGAGAGGTTGATGGATATATACTGCTGGTGAAATTTATGCCTAATTATATATAGAGCACTTGATGCTGCCGAAGCCATCTGCAACTGGTAACAATGATCGGAATTCCCAGGAACTGTAAAGAAAATTGCTCATCATCATCAGTATGCAGGTATAAATACGGAGGTGGGAAATAAATCAAAATGCAAATGCAATGGTTACCTCATTTGCTGTCGGTTAGCAACTTCATACTGTATGCATCAAATGTTGGGCTCATTCTAATTTCCGCTCATTTGTCCTGACAATATTCTGGGAAACTCAATTTCATTTTGTTTTGCGAATGTTCAATTGCCACAGTGAAATGAACCCCAGTGCTATTGCAAACGAAATCTGGTATTAAATTACTATGTGGCATACAACCATATTACAGTACTCTGTACTAATTATTCTGTTTACCTATTTCCCTTTCCATTACAGTTCCATACTGCGTGGTTACATGAATGTTGACAGATAAAATATAACGCTTCAGCATTATGGTATTAGTATCTCCGTAATATATATCGAGTAAATATTTGTATTCTAAACCTTTTGAAGAACATTAATGCACATCTTCCGGATCTGAGAAAGAGACTGAAGGATACAGTGAAGCTGAGATTTAATCATAGAATGCACAGTATTATATATATATATATATATATATATATATATATATATATATATATATATATATATATATAAATTAAAATTTTTGTTGCCCGATGGTTGATAAGCAGATGTGATGAGCAATGACATTTTTGAAATGATAGATGTCATCATTTTGACTCCCGTGGAAACAAGGGAGGTCTTAAAAGGACAGATTCAGCGTTAGCTCCAAAAATGTTGACGCAAACACTTGGGGTGGCGCCAGGTGGAAGTTGCTGCCTAGACGAGACAGATCACGTCTTATATCCATGCATAGTTTTGGGCAGATTTTATGGGCGTGATAATGAGCTGGAATAGATGACGTCACGCATCTATTCCAGTGCAATGAACTTGTGATGAATCAGTGACGTCATATTATGGGGAGTGACTTGTGAGAAAGTTTGTGCTTGTGTACGGACAAGATATTTCCCCTACATAATGGGAGGGTAAGATAACTAAAACGGAGAACTACCCGAAGTCAGAGAAGAGACTAGCCTTATTATTAAGATGACCATTTTGCAGTTGTATTTTGTTTAGTGCTTGTGCTTACAGCTGATATGGGTAAGCGTTCTTTTCCATATTATTTTTTGATTTATGTCATTTTGATTTATTTGCAATTGATTTATTTGGGATATTTTTCTTTGTTCCAGGTGGTTTTGGTAATGGGAACTTATCTGGTGAATTTAATGGAGACTTAGCTGATAGTTCCGTGGATATGGCGTGGGGAGACTATAACTTTCCTAGTTGCCTATTTTATGACTAAACTAATACTACTTATTGTAGAGAAAGAGGTGGACGGGTTTGGTTTGATCCCGAGGGTTATTTGGATAACAGTGGTGAATTATTTGGATTTAGAATTTTAACTTGTTCAGTTAAACATTTATTTCTTTGAGAATTTGATTTATTCACTTAATCCTTTTATTCTTAAATAAATATATTTTAGTAGTTCACGAGTCTGATTTAGCTACCTTAGGTAATTATGTGAGGTAGGTCGTTTGGATTGCTAGAGAGAGAGAGAGAGAGAGAGAGAGAGAGAGAGAGAGAGAGAGAGAGAGAGAGAGACCCAGTGCCTTACTGTTATAAGGTCATGGCTACCAACATACTTCTTTGAGGAGATTCTGTATCGAGGTTAAACCCTCGGTAACACACACACATTTATATATATATATATATAATATATATATATATAGATATATATATATATATATATATGTATATATATATATATATACATATATATATACATATATATATATATATATATATATATATATATATGTATGTATATATATATATATATATATATATATATATATATATATATATAATATACATACATATATATATATATATATATATATATATATATCATATATATACATATATACATCCATAAATATTATATATATATAATATATATATATATATATATATATATATATATATATAAAAAAATATATATATCATATATAAGTATATATGTATATATATATATATAAATATATATATATATATATATATATATATATATATATATGTATATATGATATATATATAGATATATATATATATATATATATATATAGAGAGGAGAGAGAGAGAGAGACGAGAGAGAGAGAGAGAGAGAGAGAGAGAGAGAATTGTCCCAAAATGTAAGTTGTAAAATTAAGAGAATAAAGGCTTATTATTATTATTATTATTATTATTATTATTATATTATTATTATTATTATTATTATCAAAGTAATTCTATTTGACTGGGTGGTTTTATAGTGTGGGGTTCCGGGTTGCATCCTGCCTCCTTAGGAGTGCATCACTTTCTTTACATCTGAGCTGTTTCCAGGAGCATACTCTTCTGCATGAGTACTGGAGGTACTTCAGCATCTAATTTTTCTCAGGGTCGCGCATAGTGTCCCTATGATTATGGGTACAAATTCCACTGGCATATCCCAGTTTCCTTCTTATTTCTATTTACAGGTCTTGATACTAATCCATTTTTTCTTTCTCTTTCAGCTACTCTGGTATCCAATGGTATTACGACATCAGTGAGTGTTATTATAATTATTATGGTATTACGACATCAGTGAGTGTTATAATTATTATTACGTAGTAGTAGTAGTAGTAGTAGTAGTAGTAGTAGTATCATCTCAGCAGTACGATTTCATAATATAAGCACTATTTCAAGCTAAACGAATGAACCTTTTGGTAGATGAGGCAAATATTTCTGACGTTGAACGATTTATGAGAGCGAACTCTTCGGGAGACCTCCCCGGGTCCTTTGGAACATCAAGAGATTAGGCGCAAGATTCACGACTCCCAGGGAAGGCGATTTTGCAGAAGAACTCCCTTGAATGATTGCCTCGGAATTCCCTTCAGGTCAACGTTGAAATCGGCTCTGAAGGCGTTCTGGAATTTTTGAATTATTGTTTAATCGAGAGAAAGAGCGATAGAAAGGGAGGGGGGCGGGCGAGGGGAGACAGCCAGGCAGACTGACAGAGACCAAGAGAATTATGCAAAAGAGGTGATATGCGCGATTTACTTTTCACGATTTATTTTCAATTCCATGCAGCCATTCTTATCAAATGGCCCGATTCTTGAGAATCGCTGTTCATAATGTTTCTAAGTATTACTTCTTTCACAAAGCGGGAACGAGAGGGAAGTCTGCGCAAAGACAACATAGCATTATCATCTACTGACAACAGTGTGTGTTTGGCAAAGCAGAATATTGGAAGATGAACAACAGGACATATTCTGCATGGTAGCTGACAGGATGGCGTATTCTACATAATGAGTATAGTTAAAGCATTATAGATAATGATTAAATGTACTAAATATCCCCGCTAATAACCAAAAGTCGAGTATGAATTGGTAGTATAGTGACCTATATAGCAAGAATCAACAAAAAATATTCCACAAAGTAATCAACAGTGGCGAGTTTTCTTATCTTAGCACACGAGCAGCTTTCCATTTTTGCTGGATTCTTCAAGATGCCCCACTTGGTTACGTCACGCCCTTCAACCACCAAGTGAACATCGAACTAAAACACTCTGCTCCACCAAATGCCTTTGTACCATTGCTACAGTTTTAGTACAATTTCCATACTTATTTTCTCGTTTACGTATTCATGTTTTGTATTGCTCTTCGCATAACTGTAATTTTCAATTTGCTGTGTTTATCATTCATACATAATAGCCATATTTCTTGGTTTTATATATATATATATATATATATATATATATATATATATATATATATATATATATATAAGTGAAGTTAATTATCTATAACAATAATAATTAGAGAGAAAGACAGAAAGAGAAGTAGAAAGAGATTAAATCGCGCAACTATAAATACATGATTAAATATGTCAGTTCACACAAAAATAAACAGAAATACTGAAAACTTATTCTGAGCATTTACTGACAATGTTGAGTAGTGAACATCAGACACTAAAATCAATAAACAGTACATAAACAGGTCTCATTAGCTCAGATACTGAAGCTTTGTCTCTGATCGACGAGCAGTTGCAGTATTGCAGCAATTAGCATTTCTATATTCAAAATTTCCTAGTCCTGACTCACCTAAGAATAAGTTAGGTTAAGGCATGTTGCAATGAAGCGATGATGATGATAACAATGATTAAAATTAGTCATTAAGGGCATGTAGAAAGTCGTCGAGAGATTCTAGGCTTTATCTATCTTCTAGCTATAATCAAATCCGAGTGGATCTTTCTTGCTGTCTACCCCGGATGAGGTTGGGGTTACTAGGGGCCCAGAAGGGTAGGGAGGAAACGTTACGCATCCATCCTCCTCCTGCAAATCTATTTGTCCGCCTCGGATTGGGGCGGGGTGCATTGGGGGATTGAGAGGGTAGGGGGGACAAGACGGGCAGTGCCGGGTTCCAGACAGAGTAGCGTGAGCAATTAAGCTCGTATCTTCTTCTAATAATAATAACGTTATTAGTATTAAAAATTGCATTTCCAAAGAATACCTTACACAAGTGGATACTCATGAGAGAGAGAGAGAGAGAGAGAGAGAGAGAGAGAGAGATGTGTACAAGAAAGAAAGAAAATGTTTTAATGTTTCTGGCGCAATTTACGAATTTGCCTTAATTGATATTTCCATTGCCAAATTCTGCAGGGTGAGCTAATAATAACGGGGATTGAATACGTCATCCTCAAATAATACGAGACCATCATCAACTTAGGAATATCGGGATCTTTGGGTGTATTTAAGTATTCTCTCTCTCTCTCTCTCTCTCTCTCTCTCTCTCTCTCTTTATATAAATATATATATATATATATATTATATATATATATGTATATATATATATATATTAGATATATATATATATATATATACACATATATAGATATATATATATATATCTATATATATATATACGTTATATATATATATATAAGATATATAGATATATATATTATATGTATATATATATATATACATATATATATATATATATATATATATATATATATATATTATATATATAATATATAATATATATATATATATATATGTATATATATATATATATATATATATATATATTATATATATATATATATACGTATATATATATATGTAAATATATATATATATATATATATATATATATATATATATATATATATATATATATAATCCACCATCAACAATCATCAAAGCTCTCTTTTAATTTCACTTCTGCCATACCTGCACGGTACTATCGAACTTTCTAAATATGACATTGGTTTTCGGTTATTCGGCAAACGGTGACTTCACGGGAGGAAACTACTACCATATTCTGCAACAATAAAGGCTCTGTGTTTCAGTACAGTCTATTCATCTAACGTTTTCTCTCTTCTTTCACATATTTTTTTTCTTTTGATGCCTTGCACGTGGAAATACAATAAACTACTGTCAAACGAGGGAATGGCATTACAAGCACTTTATTTCTGCTTTTAAAAAAGGGATGATATTACTAGACCATTGACCATTTTTCCTTTCTATCTAACAAAATAAGAATAACCATAAATAACAAAGGACAGTTTTTATGTATAAATAAAATATGATACAGTATCTCGTATATGATTATATTTACTTATTTACTGGAGAAGTATTAATGCAGTTGTTTATTAACGTTTCTTATGATTAATCTCTAAGTAGTGTGGTTGTGTGAAAAGAAAGTGTCTAGTCTGGTAAAAAGCCCACATAAGATGGTTTTTGAAGGAGAGATGGAGACGTGGAAAGCGCTTTCTAGATTGTGTGACAAAGTGCTGGAATAAAAAAAAAACATGAAGTTAGATGTTACGATTAGAAAACATACGGTGCAACAGGGGCAGGGGAGATCAACTTGTTATTGATGAGCCTTCCATCAGTAGCTAAGGGGTGAATGGGACAGTGTCAGTTTTCCTCAGAGTTCATGCGATACAAGGGAAAAGGCTTATAAACGCCAGCATACTAGCGAGCGAAGAGCGATCTGAATAGATCACAAAGTGCATGTAGATGTCAGAGTCCTATAAACTTCCGAAATCACACTATCATTACTTAATGATATTCTAAATTAATGGTCAGGTTTAGTTACCCAGGATTTTTGACATAAGAATAAATTTTCCTTATTTCCTGTCATGCAAAAACTATTAAAACTGATAAAAAGGGTGGTTTGTGTTTTTTTTTTTTTTAGTTTATGAAAATACAGTTTCTGATCTCGTCAATTTTCCCATTTTTGTTCCTTAAATACTGACACTAGAGGTCCGATAAATCCACGATTTTTGCTGACCATATTTTATAGGTGATTTAGTAAACGAGTTTACGCCAGGCTGTCAATAAGCAGTGAGTCGTTTAGAGAAAAACTTGGACATTTTGGAATTCTTCGTCAAAAGCTGACTATTTTGATGTTTTCTCATAACAATTCCTTTCCCTAAATTTTCTGTGCTATATGTAATGTTAGTTAGGGAAAATTAAGATAGATATAGAAAAAGAGAGAGAAGTCCACTGATAGACAGATGGATAGGCAGAGAGATAAAAGAATAGAAAAGGAGAGAGAGAGAGAGAGAGAGAGAGAGAGAGAGAGAGAGAGAGAGAGAGAGAGAGAGAGAGAGCAACGGAAGTGTTCTCGTAAAAATCCAAACAAGTGAGATGTTTATCTAACTGGCGACTATTAATTAAGCGCATTCGTTGCTTTATTTAAATAACCTTTCAACTCCCACCGGAACCAGTATATTTCCGTGACGCCATTAGTCACGCCCATCAAAGGAGGTGTTATAATTAATTTCCCCCCAAACAGGTGTGACAATGGACGTGGTCAACCAATGAAAAACGCCAGAAGGCGGCAACGGACAAAGTCCGCCTACTCCTGAAGGAGGGACTTCATAGAAGCGAGGTCGAGAGAAAAGCAGAGAAACCAGAGAAGGAACAGAGCATCCGAGCTGAGGTTGTAGCCTTACCAAGCCGTAGGTAGGAAAGGCTTCAACATCAACACTTCGCCTCAACACCACAAGGTATTCTAAATTTATATGTTTTCTTATACCTGTGTATATATCGCTAGTGTGAATGAACTAAGAAAAACTTAGTCGTGTCTTGCTAAGCATCCTGAGACTACAAGTATCCAGTGAATCTACAAATCTACAATCTACAATAAAAATTTAGAAGACTACAATACAGTGGTGGCTTACAAATAAATAAAGACAAAAGAATGATAAAACTCCCTTACAAAGTTGGTAGCTGAGAAAACAAGCCATAAAAAGCAAATGTATGATACGATAGACGAGTTAGTAAAGTTGTATTTCGAGTACAATTACACGCAAAATACGTAGATGATTTTGTTTTTGGTATTACTCATCAGGTTGAATTAAATATTTTTCTTTCAACAAACTGAACAAACAATTATGCTCTAAAGCTACTAAGCAATAATAGTATTTCATGGTTGCTGTTGAGGATATATACCATTATACGTAGCGAAGCTTA
>NC_087207.1:46295096-46297596 GCF_015104395.2 Macrobrachium nipponense
AAAGGACATTTGTAGCTCGATGTATATATTATATATATATATATATATATATATATATATATATATATATATATATATATATGTATATATATATATATATATATATATATATATATATATATATATATATATATATATATTATATATATACACATATACCTGTTATTATGATCGTTAATAATTATCTTGAACAACGGTATATGAATTCATAACGCCACCACCACTTGACGTATTGAAGAGGACCGAACGAACCACTGTCTGACGAGGAAATAACTGGTTGTGGAGCGATTTACGATGTCGAAATATCCGAAAGGATTTTCGGTCCTCACGGCTCCCGAGGGAAGGGATTTCACCTCTGCGGTACACGCCCTTGGAAAAGGACCCCGGAATTCCCTTCGGAAGTTTGTTGAAATTCCTCTTTTAGGAGCTTCTCAATTTGACGTCTGTTATTTAATTGAGAGAGAGAGAGAGAAGAGAGAGAGAGATCTAGACAAAAATGGTAACTATAAAAAATCTTTTTGAATGTATTTGCGTATTTGCATATTATGAACAACAGCAACAATACTATAAAGAGTTTAGGTGGTGTTGCTTTTATTCCACCATGAGAGAGAGAGAGAGAGAGAGAGAGAGAGAGAGAGAGAGAGAGAGAGAGAGATAACGTTCATAAAATTTTTTTCGAATATATTATAAATACAAGATCTAATGCGTTGTATTTGCTGCATATTTTCTTGAGTGACAAATTTATTTCTAAAATTAATTGTGAAAAAGCAACCAAATGCAAACGTAAATCCAAATGGATATTGAGACTTGAAATATTAATACAGACAGTCTCAAGTTCACTCTATTTTTCTTTAGGAAAATATTCCCTCGGCGAGATTTTTCTTAAATAAAAAAAAAGCGTCTGACTTATATGAAAACTGGTCATTCATTGAACCGTGGTAAATTGGAAAAAGACAATATTAGTATTTTTTTTATCTTTCGCCACATTTGGTCAAAACTACGAGTTTAATTTTCGCTGCCTGTTTTATCATTAGAACGGTTACCAGCGTGGGTTGGTCATGCCAAATTAGAGCGGTGCTATTTAACCATTTAAAGATGTGTTTGTCGTCGTTTTGCCAAAATGCATACGCATGAATTATATTTGCAATCTTTATATTACCAATTGATATCACTCTTCGAAAGGTCACAAGAACAATAGTCTTCGAACTAATGATATTCAAACTTTTTGTCTTGCATAAAGAGGGACTTATAGCTTAATGCCAAATATGTGTACTTCTATACAACCCTTGGAGAGTTCTCCTTCACTTCCAAGGGGTGTATCACATGTCAGTATCTCTGAAGAGAAGGGGTCAGGAGGCGTATTACTTTTCATAATACCGTCGTTTCTTCTTTACATACAGAACTGTATGATAAAATGTAACTTTCTTATTCTATTTATTTATTTATTTATTTTGCTGGCCATAGCTGTTTGTTTACTATTTTTCTTATTGCAGACATATTCTCCAATTATGTTGTCGAATATAGGTGAATGTAGATTCGCGCAGAATGGGCATGACCGATCGCTCAGTTTCTTTCCTTTTACACATATTTTAACATTTGTGATATAAAACTGCACTAAAGCTGCAAACTGGTAATTGTTTTTAACCACATTTCTACATGAAACCAGATCCAGAGGATTAAAAGAATATATATAGACCTTGCTATTGCTGTTTCTGTTCAGACTTAGTTCTGATGAATTAATATATACCCTACTTAACGGCTTGTTTCAGGCGGTCAGATCAGCATTTCTCGGAGGTGATTTTCCATTGCCAGTCCGTTTATGTGACGGAAGAATAGCCTCTGTGTATCGTAGAATGTGCCTCCATAGTTCTTGGCGAGAGTGTTTCCTAAAACACATAATGATTGCTCTAGTTAGTTAGCACAGAGATGTAAGTTTATGAATGACAAGAAAGAAAAAAGACAGCAATGCTATTTCGATGAGCTATTGAATTCTCCTCTCATGTAGAGATGAAAATGACTGTAAATACGCGTATACTCAAATCTACCAGAACTTGTGGATAGACACTGTGGATAGATATTTGTGGATAAACATTAAAAAAATCCTATAGGATGTACATTAAAAAAATCCTATAGGATATACAAGACTTGTTCAACCAAAGTATGGAATGTCACTGCATGAAAAAGCTTCGCATAGCGTCAAAGAGCGAAAGATTTGCCTCTTCCCAACTTTGATGGAAGATATTGTTCGGTGAACCGGGAAAAGGATAATTTCTTCGATCACCATCGACAACCATGTTAACTGGTTAGTAGATATGAGGAGTGGTGCTTTGTTTAGCGTCACAAAATATTAAAATATATAGTCGGAGTACATCTGTGGGATTATAAAAATTCATAAACCCGATAATCCTATAAAGCTAATTACATCTCAGATAGTATCACCTACGTAAAGTACAGTCGTAACCAACATTTTAACAAAATATTGACGGTCTTAGATTATTAC
>NC_087207.1:46302596-46305096 GCF_015104395.2 Macrobrachium nipponense
TTAGACTCACAGGCCTATAATTACTTGCCTCTAGTCTTGATCCACTTTTGAAAGTAGGGGTGATATATGCTAATTTGTGCTCATCATAAATCTTGCCTGTATCTACACTTTGTCTTAATAATATTGCAAGTGGCTTTGCGATAGAATGAACTACTTTCTTTAACAAAATAGCAGGGACTCCATCCGGCCCTGCAGCAGCTCCATTTTTAATTTCATTAATTGCCTGCACAATATCAGCTTCATTAATTTCTATGTCAGCTAATATTCACTATTTTCGTCCCTTACTTCTATATCATTATCTTCATTATCTATTCTAGGGGTGAATTCTCTCTTATATCGTTCTGCCAGTATGTTGCAAATTCCTTTTTTTCATTCGTTAATCTCCCTTCAATTCTCAGAGGGCCTATTTCTATTCTTCTTTTATTCATCTTCTTCGCATATGAGTATAATAGTTTGGGGTTTTGTTTGCTTATATTTAATAGGGTTTTTTCTTCCAAGTCCCGTTTTCATTTTCTTTTGATTGTATAATATTTGTTCTGCATTTTCTATCTTGCTTTTTAGTTCTATAACTTTCCATGCATTTTTTTCTTTTGCAAGACCTTTTTTCCACTTTCTGATTTTCTGGAACAAGATCCTTCTGTCTCTTGGTATGCATGAATGATGTTTACTTTTCTTTTCTTCTTCTTCTTCGAGAGAGAGAGAGCTGCGGACATTAATGCGACCCAGGATTTTATGTGTACCTGTGTTTGTTTGTTTGTATGGTGTTTTTACGTTGCATGGAACCAGTGGTTATTCAGCAACGGGACCAACGGCTTTACGTGACTTCCGAACCATGTCGAGAGTGAACTTCTATCACCAGAAATACACATCTCTCACTCCTCAATGGAATGGCCGAGAATCGAACCCGCGACCACCGAGGTGAGAAGCAAACACCAAACCAACCACGCCACTGAGGCGCTATGTACCTGTGTAATGGCTGGATACGAGAGGAAATTTTTCAATATTTCCCTGAAATTAGATTCTTTGCACTTCACTTTCCTAGCTATATCCTAACATGAAAACATGCAGGCTAACATGCATTAGCCGCAACTATTCCTGGGGCATGCACGCAGGCCTATCGATTCCTTAAAAATATTTCCAGTCACGATTTTGCTTTCCTATTCCAAAATAAACTAAAATATACCGCTGTACTTACAATGTGGAACTTCCTTGATTGTGCATGCGGATTTTACTCTAGATTCATTTATCGTCTCGCATCCAGCCTTAGCAGGGCTAATTGCCGATAACTGCACGTTGCAGGGGGACAATAATTCAAGCTGCAATGTTGCAGATTGCAAGATCTAAGGCAGATGTCGCCATTTTTTACGTTTTACCTGTAAAAATGCTAGTTTCTGGGCATATTTGGACTCAGAAAAACAATTACTTACCAGATGGCCAGATGAAATCCTGGGATCAGAATGCTATTTGTACAGGGAAAATCCAAAAAAGAAAGGGAATTTGTTACATGAGATGAGGGCTCTACTCATCAAGGAATTGTTGTAGATAAATAGTTTAGGGTAATTTTAAATTACATATTTACATTATCAACAATAAAAATATCAAAACAGAATTCTAACAGGTAGCAGATCCTGCGTAATAATCAAGGTACACGGACAATGCGACGTAATGAAGTATCCTCGTGAATGCAGGCACAATCAGGCGGAAAATACACAGCTAAAGGTCCCTCTGTAACAGAGAGGTTAATGAATTGAGGCCAGGAAAGGCACAGAGATATCGAACGAAGATAAGGCACAACACGGAAGGTGCCAGGAGATGCCTTAAACATACGTCTTCCAAACAATAAAAACACTTATTATTTAGAGTTATTGTTAACACTGTACTGGCAAGGCAAGGCCGATATGAACACTGGCACTTTGAAACAAAGTCGTAAGTTGGTGAAAGACTTAAGGAATTTATGTGATTAAGAACAACTGTACACAGCACACATTACCTCGTAGAAGATGTTAGCTTCGGTGTAGAATGGGGTTGGAGGAAGGCTTAGTAATGCGCTCACCAAAGTAGACTTGGGGTGCAACAGTGGACCATGCAGTGAGGAAAAATGGCGCCTGGACGAGGCAGGTTGCAAGGGGGGTAGATGTGTCTTCCGACAGCTTCCAGGTGTCTT
The DNA here is from genome assembly GCF_015104395.2 of Macrobrachium nipponense. Taxonomy (NCBI): domain Eukaryota; kingdom Metazoa; phylum Arthropoda; class Malacostraca; order Decapoda; family Palaemonidae; genus Macrobrachium; species Macrobrachium nipponense. Next base: position 46,304,761 of record NC_087207.1, read on the forward strand.
TGAGAGATTGTTTTTTCCCGTCGGTGCCTTTTTATGGCGTCTGCATCCTGGCCTCCCCTTTTCTATGCATGTGGGCATCTTGATGCGCTTTTGTGCGAGTCAACATGGTCACGTGATGTGTTTTGTCTCGCCTCCGCCTTCCTTCTGATGCCCACTATCACTTTTTCAAGGTCAACGGTTTCATTTTTCCTGAAACAGATCGCGTGGTCAAGGAGAGAGAGAGAGAGAGAGAGAGAGAGAGGAGAGAGAGAGAGAGCAATTAAAGAATTTAGGAAGGGGCCAAGGTTCAATGGCCCCTTTGTCAGTCAGTACTAAGTGAAAACATTTTATTATTTT
>NC_087207.1:46312596-46320096 GCF_015104395.2 Macrobrachium nipponense
AGGCAATGAGTTTGTTACCATAATGAACACTATGTAACCACCTCTGTTAGGTGATCTTTGGAGACAAACATCGGTTTGTACGTTTCTCTTCATTTTCATATTTGCTAGCGTGTGTATGCCGCTGTACTGCTTTTGCCTCGCTATTCCAACGTATCCATGACGTCGTCAACCGGCGTTTCAACGGCTTACACGAGTCAACCACTTATCAATATTTGTATTATCTTCGTGATTAATATTTTTGGACTCTTCCTGATATTCCTCAGCCCAGGAGCGATCGGCCCTTAGTGTGTGACCTGGACCTGCTGAGTTTTGGGATTTTCACCGCTGGTCTGTAATATCAAAACGGAGTTGGTATTTGCGCCCGGAGGTGAAAATAACAATGTGGTATTTGCACCCGAGATTTAATATAGTTACATAGCTGATGTCTGATGCTAGTAGCTAGAAGTCCGCTTTACTTAGATCTCGTTCAAGCCAGTTTTATATGCTTTTGTAAGAAAAGTGAAATTATCCAAAATGTTCTTCAAACGTTTTGTGACAAGATGGAACGGGTTATCCAAACGGAACAGTAATGCTAGATAAAGATCAGAATGAAATACAAACTGTTTAAACAAAAATGAATAAAAGACGCACATCTATTTTTATTGTAATTGATCCCATCGTCATAATGTTCTGTACATTTTAGCTAATAAAATAAGATCTTTTTTTAATGAGTGTTATTAAAGATTCTATTATCTTTTAAAAGTCGAAACGTACTGAATGTACGAAAGAGAAAGTTAATATTGCTGTTATAGTACGCTACAGTACTCTACTACAAAATAAAAATATAGAAATAAATCCAGACATTCCTGTTAAGGTGATTTAAAATGAACTATTATGGTATAATGGTATGATGAGACTGGTTAAAGAGGCATAGCTTCTTCGGTAACATAACCCTAAAATAAAATCAATACAATTAATTGAATGGCACTTGGTTAAAATCCCATAGTTATCGAAAAGTTCAAATACTGAGTCTTAGCATCTAATGTAGAATTTCATAAAAAAAAAATCTAATCGATGCAATTGAATGACACTTGGTTCAAATACTATAGTTATCAATAAGTCCAGATACTGAATAGTAGAATTTCGTAAAAGCAAAATAAACAATACAACCGGTCGAGACATGGTTCAGATATCCGGGTGCAATTACCATTCAGTTATCTGCACCCCCGGGTGCAAATACCATTACGTTTTCACCTCCGGGTGCAAATTCCCACGGCCATATCAAAAGATTGATTTATTGGACCGCCAGTTATTTTGTAATGTGAAATTGTTGAAAAAATTATTAGTTTGTAATATTGTTTTTTTAGTAGTAGGGAATTATCGTATATAGTTAGATTTAAGGATTTCTTCTCTCTCTAATCTTTCTTGTAGCGCGTTTATGTTAATTTTTCGTCATAGCGTTTCTTTTCCCGCCTTCTATAACTTTCGCTCCTCCTGCTGATACGATTGTTCTCTAGGAATTTGGGTTTATTGCCATTAAGGTGTGGGATCCTTTCAGTTTCAAGTGATCATATAATTTGGTACCCATTCGTGTATAAATATATTGATTTACGGCTATATACATAGTGTTTTTGTCCTCAATGTTAGTGTTTTTCATTTTGTTGTTGCTAGGGCTATCACTCCACTATTATAGAAGTGTAACTGAATTACAGATACCCAATGAACAGTCAATTTGTTTATTTCTTTATAAAAACAGTTTTTTTTTTCAGTGACCACAAGCAGTTTGTTGATCTGTGAACAGTTTTACTGTAACTCTTGAGTACTGTCAGCGAGTTTACTATATGAACATAGTTTGTTCTTTGAACGCTAGAATTTTTCCTCTATGAACACAAGCAGGGAGTTTTACTCCATGAACACATCGTTACTTAAAGTACAAAACCAATGAGCGTTACTACATGTACACAAGCAATGAGTGTTACTCTATACACACAAGCAATAAGTTTGTTACTCATAAAAATAGTCGATAAATTCGATACTCGTGCACAAGCGATGATCTTGGAAGTGACTCGAATACAGGCAATGAGTTCCTAAAGTTAATCACGAACAATAGCAATAGATTTACATTGTTACCCATGAGTACTGGCAATAGTTTTGTGATGCCAGCCACGAAATTGAGCAATGAATTTATTTTCCATAAACCCTGTCAAAAGCGTGTTAAGTTATCCGTGAACAATGTAAGTAAATGGTAATATCGGCTTAATGATTATGACGCTGTTCATAATCACAAGGCACTTGTACTATCCTTCAACAAGGGCAGTGCTTTGTGGGTTTGGTCATAAGCAGGAAGTGTGAAGCTTCCGTGAACGGTGCGTTGTGGAAATGTTCTTAACACAGGCAGTGTGAGTTCTGAATGCTATCCATAATCGAGGCAAAGTTTTCCTTGGTGTCCATTGACAAGGCTTGGGCACGTAATAACAGATAATGAGGTTGTGAAGATATTCATATGAGTTGGATGCAGTTGTTGGTATCCATTCATTAGTGAATGCAATGCTGTAATGAACAGCAGTGTTCGCCAAGCTATCCTTGGCAATCGAGTATTTGGTTGTACTTGCTATATAGTACTGAAATGTTAATAAGGTCATCGGGCAGTTAATGCATGTATGTACCAATATAAATTTTTAGATACAGTATACTAAAGCCCCGTCCACACGGTCGAACTTTGCTCGATGTAACGTCAAAAGCGGGAAAAGTCAGAACCATATCGCTTTCTCTCCGCTTCTGTCGTCACATCGAGTAGAGTTCGTCGAGCAAAGCTCGACCGTGTGGACAGGCCTTGAGGAGGGAGCTATAAAGTCTCTGTTTGAAAATGATTAGTGGCAAAGCTATTATGCAATCATTTCCTCTCTAACAAAATTGCGGTGCTTTATTTTAAAGTTCAGCGGTTTAACTTTTACATGAATTTTTTAAAGGTCAACGGTATATTTTATAGAATGTTTATTTTTTTAATTTTGAATCTGGCGATTTTGAGAATACTAGTACATTTTTTTGAAAGTATTACTATACATATTTTGTTTGAGCGGTTTCTATGTATAGGGAAAAATCTTCACCTGTAAAGTAGCTTTGTAAAGTTTTAACTGTGTGTTATACAGTCTTAATGCATAATTTATGACAAAATCAATGAGATAATCTTCGTCCAGGTGGTTAGTAGTTTTTAGCGAGTAATATTCTTTTTGGGCATTGATTGGGGAAACGTAACTCGTGGTTTTTATAAGCTAATTAACCGTAAAGTAAAGGATGAACCAAAATTAAAAAAAATGTGTATACATGGGTGGGTTTGCGAACCTTTCAGTGTTAGGCTGATATTTCTAGGGATCTAAGATGTCGACAAGATAAGATGTAGGCTTCTATTCATACAATTTCTAAATTTCCCACGCTGCGCTTTTCATTAAAATCCTGATAGCTTCGTAAGTTAGGTCACTCGGATATTCCGCATTCGTAGACCTACCATTTTCCTGTGTATTATAATTGGTTTTTATTAATCAATTAATAAATAATGAGTCTTTAGTCTTCAGTTCTTGACTACGTCCTCTGTATTTTCATAGGGGAAACAAAGTATGTGGAATCTGGGTTATCATTCATATAATTACAGATATTGAAGGCAATCTGTTATTACGTGCGAGTGAATACACATGTTAAAGGCATACGCATGTCAAATTTTAAACGTTGAAAGTTCGTTTTGTTCAACGCTTAGTGGAGATGTGGTTTGGGTATTGGTTGTGACGTCTCAAATGCCCTTAGCTAATTTGCGGGAAAACAAGCTGTGATTTGATTCCATACTAATGAAAAAATGTACAGAACCAAATGCGCCGTAAAATGTATTGGGAGCAAAATGATTATGTATATTACGTAATTTTACTGCTTTAAAAGAATGTGAAATTGGAAGGTAAAACTGATTATGAAATTTGTTTCCTGGAACTGGTGCAAAGAAATAATTTCCATTCATTGGTAAGAACATCTGATAATGTGGGAGTCAGCTACACTTCCGTGGACAATGGATTTAACGCCGGTGAAAAAAATTTAAGCTATGAGAGTATATATTTTTAAACTGAACATAAAATTTCGTTAAAGTATTGTGCGACGTTTTTAATGGGTGGGAGGTGTGGTGATGAAGGAGTGGAGGTCGTTTGGCAAAGAAATCTGGTTAACAAACATAAAGCTTTAAATATGCAAAGTTTCTTTTATCAAGAACATTCCGTTTGATAGGTCACTTACATTCTGAATAATCTCATAGATTCTAGTGCTTTGCGTTTTGTCTGAATTTCATATTCCATTCAGTTTAATACGTCACTCGTATAGGGTATATGTATATGTTTTCACACCTTTCAATGTGTAACTGCGAGTTTCTTTCCCCGTTACACCTTGCAAACCTTTCTACTCTCGGTTTTCCTTCTCAGCGGTGAATGACATCATATGTCCTGACGCTTGGCCTTAGGCTTAAATGCTATATTCTGTTCTATTCTATCTATGAAACCAATTTAAACACTAACAATTCTCACAACTGGTTGTTTGGGATAGTTACTATTACGGATACTATTGGCTTGGTGAGTTTGTGAATTTGACACCGAATAAGAGATAAATGAGCAAAATAGTCTAACTTATTGAAATTTTATACATATTTTCGATGTATACATATTTATATTTAGTGAAATTATCAAACTTACATCCTTATTAGACTATACAAGCCATAAACTTAAACCATTCACAAATGAAGTACCTTTATAGACAGTACCCGAAACTGGTACTAAACCACAATTATAGATTGATTTATAGGTTTTAGGCATAATGCCAAACACTGGGGTAACTAAGGCCATTCAGTGCTGAAGTGGAAATTGACAATGAAAAGCTTTGAAAGGTATAACCGGAGGAAAGCCTCGCAGTTGCACTGTGAATCGATTGTTATGAAAGTGGAGAGTAAGATGGAAGAAAGATAACATTGCCTGCGTCTCAAAAAGTTTACAGAGGTCAAGGGTTTTCGAACTGATTTAGACCCTTTTTTGCATGCTGAGTCAAAAAATACAGTTAATTTTCCTGGGTCAGATCTAGTTTCTAAGATAGTCTATTTCTATTCCAGCTTATTTTTCCAAAATATCGCAATTATTCAAGTGTTTATGGGCTTTGTTTTTGCAAAACCGGGTCGTGGGTAACCTTTAATGATTATTTTTATTTCTCTTTTTTGGTCTAGATATTATAGAAATGGATCGGAAGTGTAAAAACCATCCTAATAGGTTCTGTTACATCTATGGACGCGTGGTTCTTCCAGACCGTTAAGCAAAAATCACGGATTTTGTGAAAAAGGCATATCAAGCTTGCTTTGGAGTTAAACTAGGGGACCAGGATAAGCCATTCGCTCCCCATATCTGCTGCAAACATGTGCAGAGAACTTACGGGATTGGAGAACAAGAAAACGAAGCGTATGCCATTTGGTGTCCGAATGGTGTGGAGGGAAGGGAAAGATCACGTTACTGAGTGTTGCTTTTACATGACAAATCTAAAAGGCATCAATCGCAAGAACAAGCGCCATCCAATACCTTGATGTTGTTTCTTCTATGCCATAAAGCCAGTCGCCCATGGCCCTGATCTTCATGTTCCTGAGCCAAATGTCACCATGGAATCTAGTTCTGATTCCGAATCTAGTGCCATGACTGATACAGCTGAGTGTGGTGCATACAGGCCAGAGGAGGACGACCAACCGGTGCCTTTGACCCAAGCCGAACTCAGTGACCTGGCACGAGACCTGAACTTTTCCATGGAGTCTGCCCAGCTACTGGGTTCTCGTCTTCGAGAGAAACGTCTACTGGCACCAGGAACAACATTCTATTGGTATCGGGACCGCGAGAGAGAATTTAGAAAATTCTTCATGTTTGATGAAGCATCTTCACTGGTCCTACTGTAACCAATATTACTGACCTGATTGAATTACTTGGTATGAAGTATGATGCTATGGAATGGAGAATTTTCATTGATTCATCTAACAGAAGTCTCAAGGCAGTGATTCTGAATAACGGAAATAAGTTTTCATTGATCTCTGTCGGGCACTCAGTTGAAATGAAAGAATCCCACAAAAGCATGGAACGTCTGTTGTCTGCTCTGAACTACCAGGAACATAAATAGTTGATCTGTGGAGATCTTAAAGTTGTTGGTCTCATCCTAGGACTTCAAGGTGGTTACACAAAGTATCCATGCTTTCTGTGCTTATGGGATAGCCGTGCTGATGACCAGCATTATGTCAGACAAGAGTGGCTATAAAGACAAGGATTAAAACCTGGGTCACACATATATACACATAAGAGAATTTTTTGAAGATAAATACATATCGCTTTAATTTCTTTACAGAAGTAAAAGAATATGTAAAGGATACTCTACTCCCCACCACCTTTCACATAAATTTTCTGTTATTTTCAAAATATGTAATCTATGATTAGTCGCCGGAACTCCATGCAATAGTTGAAATAAAAACTCTTACTGCAGGACAGAACAAAAGTTTGTGTAGTCTCTTCCATCTCTCTCAAATTGAATAAACGGCACAAGTCTTCCACCTGTGTTTCGCCACTGGCCTAGTTTCAGTATATATCTCTTTACTGCTAATGTTTGGGAAATTTTTGTGCTTCTATAATTTTCTAACACCCTCTATTGCGACTGAATAATAAACATTTGAAATTGAAGACATCTTCATAGGCTTCAGATCCAGTAAACAACTCAACCGCATATTACAATATTACCTGCTTAGTCCAACATTTTCTATTGTATCCCTTAGAACACTTCTAGACACTTATTAGAATGTTTGCTTGTGCATCAATTATACTCAATCCACCTTTTCCTTTATTTAAACACACAGTAGTTCTATTAATTGGGGGATACAGTCCACTCCAAATATACTTAAGAGCATTCACGATTAAACCTTTTGCACTTCCTGATGAGGCGGGAGAGTGTGTCAAATACCATATTTTGACGACAATAATGTATTATTATAATTCCTTTTTGAAATAGTAACAGTTTCCTTTCCTGGCACCCAGCACGTTTTATTTCTCACTTCCTTCCAATTCATTTCCACCGTTACCAAATAATCATTACCATAACAAATCTCTAGTATTTTCAGCGTGTCTGTTACCCGCAACCACTGAATTGGCCAGTCTGTCTTGTTTTCGCTTACTCGGTCAGTGAGCCTACAAACTACTTGTTATTGTTGTTCTTGTTGGGGTGGTAGGAAAGGTCTATCGAAGAGCCTAAAAGGGTCTGAAAAGGTGTTTGCATTGAGTTAAAAATAATAAAAAACAAAAATTTTAAGGGTAGGTTTATGATTTATCTGTTAGAATAAAAATGTTGAAAATAATGTGCATGTTAAACAATACAGAAAAATATTCTTACTAAAAAATAGTATCTTTATTTTAACTTTCGTTGGTGAAAGCAAGGCTCTATTTGACTAGATTTTAGCAAGTTTTAATTTACGTTAAAAGGTAGGAT
>NC_087207.1:46325096-46372596 GCF_015104395.2 Macrobrachium nipponense
CAACAATTTGTTCTCTTCAAGAGATGTTATCACGGCTGAAACAAATATCACCATCTTTTTTCACGCAGGAAAACTGGGAACATTGGATCAAAGTAAACTTTGGGGTTTGGGTACCGGAAAAGGAGCGAGAAACAAGTCATTCATAACAGGAAGGCTGACATCCCCGTCTCCAACAAGGGACTAAGATAGTCCACAATGATCCATGAAACGACCGTCTCCTGATAGCCGAGGCTGTCTTTATTTCTGTTGAAAGTTTCTCCTCAGCCGAGAAACATCCGCTGACAAGAAGTTACCTTCAGGAAGCCGTCCTAGGCCCGCCACAGGTCTAAGGCGTGGCACCTTGCCAAAGTAATCACAACTACTGCAAAATATACGAGAGCTCTGTAACTGCCAAAAGGAAATACAATTAAGGAAGATATGAGGCACACTCGCTGTCAAACCTTTCAGGGCAAAAGAGGTGGAGGAGAAAAGTTAAGATGGTTCGAACATCGGAAGAAATTTTGGAAAATGGATTTGGGAAATTTTTTTAGATAATTCCTCGAAGAACTTCCAGAATGACTGGTTCTTTTCATTTTCAAATAAAATCAAGTAATATATACAAATTTAAATCTGCAAAAATATACTTGAAACTTGTTATTTTCGTTTGCACACAACAAAACCTGTTTCCAGTACTTCCAATAAGTCATAAAATGACGATTATAAGAAGCACATCGTAGTAACAGAAATTCCATCTTCGTATATATAATAATATTTTTTTTAAGTACAATCATTTTTACATAGACAAAATCATTCTTTTACTTTATATAGCGTAAATGAGAATAATAATCTGGACAGAAGGAAAGATGTTATTCTGAAGTTGTTGGATGTAATGATGAGTGAGCAGAGGTCAATAAGACGGGAGACGGCGAGTCGCTTGAACAAATAAAGGCTCATTAATGTGGTCAGATGAAATATACTCTCTCTCTCTCTCTCTCTCTCTCTCTCTCTCTCTCTCTCTCTCTCTCTCTCTCTCTGCCACTTTCGACTGTATATAGAAATAACCATTATCAATGTAAAATTTATACAAATAAATACAACTTTGTCTACATCTGATCATTCTTCACTGATATGTCACCTACCTTCTATCATGCCTTACATAATATATCATCCTTGTGTTTGTTAAAAACCTGGTGACATTTTGAAATATTTTTAAAAACTTGATCCAGTACTGACGTCTTGTGATGATGTCTCCCTGTGGTGATTGATGGAAGCAATTTCCAGGACAACTTATTCAAGGCTTTCTTATATTGGGGCCGATAGATTATTTCCTAGAGAGAATTCTCCCAATCTTGTAACCTTTTTGTTAATTTCAATATTCAATTTTATTTTTTTTTTTTATTATTTCCACCTACTAAGATACCGCTCCCGGTTCTTTCTCTTCGCATTTAGTTGCTTATATACATCATGCACGCACACACACACACACACACACACACACACACACACACACATATATATAATATATAGATATATATATATATATATATATATATATATATATATATACGAATATATATGTGTTTGTTTGTGTGTGTGTGTTACACGGAAGGTGTGTCATTGGGTACTTCATGAAATCCCTGAAATTTTTACTAAGTTCATGAAGTCACTGCAACCGTCAGTAATTACATGTAATCACTAGAATGTTAGGGGATTTCATGTTAATACCGAAATATCTGCTTAGGGATTTCATGAAGTAGCCATAGTGTTAAAAGAACCTTTATTCTAACAGCAACAAACAATGTATTCGTTTACAAAGCGATATTTTAAACGTAGTACGTAAACTGCAACACTAAGTATAACTGATATCTTACACACAGTGTGTTTGAAATTTGAGTATTATGATATATACTACTTATAGCAGGAAAAGCTGCATTTGAGTTGTGTTTTGATGCACTTACACCTCTTATTTTATCTTTGTTTAGGGCCACAGTTACATTTGTGAAAATCTTGCCTTCCATAACTTGACTCTGAGCTAATGGCAGTTCGGAGAGATACTTGTGTTCGTGTTGATGTCACTTATTGACAATAGACGCTGAGGGCACACATCGAAATCATTGCGAGAATAGAAGTCTTTTAAGAGACCCGACTTCCCCCAATCCTGTAGTTGTCATTCATTTGATCAAGCTGAACAGTGACACCGAGTGTGTTTCTGGGGTCTCCCTGCCCCTTATCCACAGTTGGTTTTGGAAGTGCTACACTGTCGCCTCCCATTGCACTTTTTAATATAATTTGTGGCACTGATCATCCGATCGACCTGATTACACTGAACATGGTAGGCCTCATTCCGATCCCGTGTAATATTGGTCATGGTTATTGACGTCGGCTGCAGAGGTGAGGTTGTGACGTCATCTGCTAAGTTGTCACTTGCGGAAAAATTAAGTTAAGTGTATCTTAGTTTAACCAGACCACTGAGCTGGCACTCCTAGGGCTGGCCCGAAGGATTAGATATTTTTACGCGGCTAGGAACCTATTGGTCACCTAGCAACGGGACCTACAGCTTATTGTGGGATCCGAACCACATTACACAAGAAATTAATTTCTGTCACCAGAAATAAATTCCTCTGATTCCGCGTTGGCTGAGCCGAGAATCGAACTTCGGACCACCGGATTGGTAGCCGAGCGCGAAAACCACTCGTCCAACTAGGAACTCGTCACTTGCCGAGGTGGGGTTAGTTATGTCATCTACCATGGGGGTGTTATTGACATGATTTGACGAGGTGGGAGTGTCGATGTCATCTGCCGTCGGGGGTTTGTTGACGTCGGCTGAAGAGATGGAGTTGTCATCTGCAAAGGTGAGGTTGTTGTCACCTGTCGAGGTGGGGTTAATGACGAGCCTAAGTAGCTCATCTTGTCTCCAGTCTTCCAATTATGTCATCTGGAGGTGTGGAGGAAGTGAGGCCAATCTTAATTGGGTAACCAACCAACCAAATAAGGTTTCGTATGCTGCACTAGATACCTGCATGAAGGCTCGAGTTCTTTTGGAAGTGTACAAACTTAATGGTAACAGTCCAGTCTCCAGTGTTGTTGTCAGCAAGCCAGGCAGTACACGTGTCTTTTATGTCACTGTTGGGCCTCTCTACTGAACCCGGGCTCTGTGAGTGGTGCGGCCAACCATGTACGATATTATATATATATATATAATATATATATATATATATATATATATATATATATATATATATTATATATAGTATATATACATAAAAGGAGAAAAATCCAGGGAATGACCACGACAGGGAGGTTCGAAAGTGATCATCCACAAATGGAGTGCAGTTCTCTCTCTCCCTATATATATATATATATATATATATATATATATATATATATATATATATATATATATATATATATAGGGAGAGAGAGAACTGCACTCCATTTGTGGATGATCACTTTCGAACTTCCCTCTCTTGTTCATTTCCCTGGATTTTCCTCCTTTTTTTTTCCTGACATCTCATAAGATATCTTTTTTTTAGTGACAAAGGAGAGAGAGTCTAGGATTACAGAGAAAGGGGAAATGAGCCAGACGCGGCATTGAGGAAATAAGGAAAGGGAATTTCTTAAGACTTTCGCCTTTTTGTTAGTGAACAGACTCCTGCAAATAAATGCTAGAGTATTCGTTCTTAAATATCAAGGCTCTAAGTAGAATTTATTATCACGATCATTATAGAGTTTTACTACATAACTCCCTGAATGCAAACGTTACAAGACTAAAAGAATAATTAATAACTTTTGCTAATACTTTTCGAGAGATTTGCAGTTGCGTAAAAATTTTCTACATAATGGAAATATCAAAATAACATTCAAGGAATTAAAAACATTCATGTATATGGATGTGATATAGAGTTAAGGTCCAAGCCCAAGGGCTGGAACCTATGAAATCATTCAACACTGAAAAGGAAATTAAGAACAGAAAGCTTTGAAAGGTGTAACAGGAGGAAAACATTATATTTGCACTATGAAACAATTGTTAGAGGAGAGTGGATAGCAATATGGATGAAAGAGAATATGAATGGAGGCACAGTAAAAGGATTGAAAGGGGTTCAGGCGAGGTGGCGAAGGGGTGCTGCAAAGAACCCTAAATAATGCCTACAGTGAACCGCGTGAGGTTCACTGGTTGTATTAACCCCCCACGGGAAAATCCATGTACTGTATGTCATGCCATTTTAGGCGTGACTGGTCGTGTTTTGATCATGTTTTGTTATGCCTCTGTTGCCGATTATTGTCACGGTTGGACTGGGGAGTAAATTTAGGGAGAAGAGAAAGACTTGCGAAATACACTCCGGGTCTTACCAATACGTGAGCCACAAACTCTGATTGATGTAGAAAGATGAGTGTAAGGTTTCAGAGAAAAAATGATTTTGATACGATTATAAAAAAGTGAATAGCTTGCTGATCATCTGATAGATAAGATCAAAATCCCACCCCCGAAATGTTCATATCCATGATTAGACTAATGGAACCAGATCTCAATCATCCTTTTTTTGTAAAACGTTGGGATCTTACTCAATTAACGCTGTGGCTCAAGTCTATTGTAAAAACATCTAGGGGTTTCTGAATTATATGTGGCTGTTCATACTTGTCCATAGGAAATCTTAAGGAATAGATGTCATGGTCTCACCAACATAAATCTCATTGCATTTATGGTACCATAGTTTCTAACCACAAGAATCAAGTTTTCCCTTGTTTTATAAAACAAGGAACAACATGACAAGATTCCATTTAGTTTTTGTAGGGTAAAACAAAATTTGAAGGAACTGTTTACTTTAGAATTTAAGTGACCCTTTGATGCTTTCCAATATGGTACACTTAACTTTTTTTAAATCTACCTGATAGTTATTTGTAAATTTTTTTAACCAACTTTTTTCCAATTGTGGAAGGCTTTTTCAAAGACGTAACCAGGTTGGTTTAAATGGCCTCGATGCTAAACGGTTGCCTCACAGTGCTTTCGGAGACACTCTCATGCGAATTTAAATGGAATCTCCTGACAAAATCATACCAGGCAACCATTTTTGTATTTGCAGCTCACTTATGGTCAGTTTATAGACACGGAAATATTTACGTATACGCACACACACACACACACACACACACACACACACACACACACACACACACACACACACATATATATATATATATATATATATATATATATATATATATATATATTGAGGTCTTCCTTCTAACAGCTTTATCTATCTCTGTATTTATTTTTCTAATTTACAACCGTACATCTTGAAACCTATGTATGTGATAAGTAGATAGCCTCTCTCTCTCTCTCTCTCTCTCTGGTTTATAGTGCACCTGGTAGCATAATGCATACCAGGCGTTTTCGACCCCGAATCCAGAGGAGGCAAGGAATTTCATGGACGCATTTGTTTACCCTATATTATTCCCGGTGGACTTGACCTGACTGAAATACATCATGCCCGAAGCAGCATTTTGGGAGTGCAGAGAGATTTTAGTGTCCATTACTCCGTTAAAGTATATCGTTATGTCTTAAATGAAAACGGTTAGGCCTAAACGGAGCGTATGCTCTGACCGGCAGGGAGGAACTATTCTCTCTCTCTCTCTCTCTCTCTCTCTCTCTCTCTCTCTCTCTCTCTTTTGCTCGTTACTACCAGAGCTTTAACTCATCTAGGTTTTTATTACACCAGTGAATGATTAATTCCAAAATTAAATCAAAAGATCTGTGGGCCGCCTAGCCTTGATGTAAGAATGGAGAGAGGTCTCTTTCAAAGATCGAGTAAAGGAAAGAGAAAAGGAATGAATATAAATTGCTTTAGGGGAATATCAGGAACCTTCAAAGGAAATAAGTCGGGGTCGGAACAAGGCGTGATGCGACCTCCAACTTACTCGGGACTCGTTCAAGACTTTTCCCCTCACGCATAAGTTTTAAACGTTATATTCCTAACTTAAAGTGGAGTAGTCTTCGTAATTAATACTCATACTTACTTATTACTTAGTACTACTTAGACTAACAATAAGGATCAAATAAAAAGGACAAAAATTAAAGACGTTCATATACTCTCAGTTATAAATGGACACAAAATAATTGAAGAGGAACATTGCCTACTAACCATTTCATACCCGATGTGGCATCGTTTTTCGGGAATATCTTCAAGTCTTTTAGTCGAACGGTTATGACATTCTAATAGAATGTATAACACCCGCCGTAGCTTATAATTTTTTAGGAGTTAGTCAGATTTATATACTTTAGGATGTTACTCTTATGATTGTAAGTTGTAGTCAGTGAGAACCCAAACACCTGAGCACAGATTCAAAACAAGTATTCACTTACCCCCTCCCCTTCATTAGATCCCTCCCACGCCCCAACCAACAAGCTCCCCCCATCCCCCATGTACACCTGTCCTTCTCTCCCCTCCCACCCCCTCATTGTCCCCTTCTACTTCTCTCTCTCTCTCGCTCTCTCTCCTCTCTCTCTCTCTCTCTCTTTCTCATTTTGCTTTATTATGCTTGAATTTGACGCATTATAACTCAACTGTGTATATCCCAACAATAAGTCAAGTGATTTTTGCTATTGAGCTCAACTATGATGTACAACCTGATTCCAGTGTGTTGCCTAAGAATTGTCGTAGGGAATTATAGTTATGACCATAGATTGCACGTATGTATATAGTCGTTTTTCTGCAGTTGTTGTTTGATTGTTCGTATAATGTGATGCGAGAGATTGGTCAATGAGCATAATTATTCTACAACAATATGGTGTCAGTAAAATTGTAAAATAGTTACTATTAGTTATAGAATTAATGGATAATGATATACACAAAAAATCATAGATTTCATTTTAATCTTCATCGCTGTCAAGGAATAGCTCGTCCTCTTCATCGTAGTCAAAAGCGACAATGACGGGTTCCACACTGTCATGGATATTGTCAGAGGACCAATAATCCTCCTCAAACTTCATGGCTCGCCGAACGGCACCTTCCCAAATCTCCGTCGTTGCAAATATTAGAAAGTCGGAATGCAAAAGCACGTTTGCACCCATTTGCGCATCTAAGCGAAGTGTCTTGGCCAGCGTAATTGTAGCGCACCTTCACTACCCAGCGAACATCTATAGTGTGTTGTTGTTCAAATACTGCATTCAAAACTGCCAACTCAGCCAAAACAGTGATGTCCATTAAATTTCCCTGCGTGCAATTTAGAGAGCGAGAGAGAGAGAGAGAGAGAGAGAGAGAGAAGGGTGATAGAGGGATGGGTGTGTGAGGGGATGGGGAGCTGGATAGTGGGGGGAGGAGGGAACTGATGATGGGGAGGGGGTAAGTCGACTTGTTTGTACCTGTGCTCAGGTGTCTGGGTTCTCACTGACTACAACTTAAAATCATAAGAGTAACATCCTAAAGTATATATATTTGAATAACTCCTATAAGATTATAAATTACGGTGGGCTGTTTGTGTTTAAACATGGATTTAGAATGTCATCACTGTCCACTAAAAGTCTTGGAGATATTCCCAAAAAACGAAGTCACATCGGGTCTGAAAGCGCTAGGTGGCGTGATCATTATGGTCTTGGCCTGCCACTTCCACTGAGGAGTCAGATATGTGTATTTCTGGTGATAGAAGTTCACTCTCGACGTGGTTCGGAAGTCACGTAAAGCCGTTGGTCCCGTTCTGAATAACCACTGGTTCCATGCAACGTAAAAATGCCATAGAAACAAACAAACAAACATCGGGTCTGAAATGGTTAGTAAATTCAGTCTCTTCCCAGCTGGTTCCCATTTTTAAATGGGGTCGCCGTTTAGTAAAATCAGCACACCAAACAAAATAAACGTGCTAAATTTCAGGTCAAATAGAGCCTTGTTTCATCAACGAAAATTAAAATAAATACGCTATATTTTATTAGAAGTAATTTTTTCTGTACTATTTAAGAGCGCATTATTTAATTTTTTTCATTTTCGTTCTAATAGATAAATCATAAATATCCTATCCCAAAATTCCTGTATCTTTAACTCAGTGTGAAACACCTTTTTCAGACCTTTTTAGGCTCCTCCTACAGGGCTTTCCTACGCCCACCCCCCAACAACAACAAAATAGTTTGTAGGCTTACTCCCCGAGTAAGCGAAAATACAGGAGAGGGAAAAGGGGATGGATAATAGGTACTAAAAATCTAACTTTGATAGAAAAACGTTCAGACACTAGGAAACGAAGGTACCAGGAAAAAAAAGGAGAGGAATTGAAAGTGAAATCAAATGAGAGCATAGTTTATCTATCTGGTGCACTAACGACCAAAAAATAAAGCCATCGGCAGGGAATGGAGAAAGCTTAGAATTTCATTTTAAAAATAATACTTAGAAAAATTGGAGATTTGCTAAAGAGAGGAAGACAGAGACAACAGGTAGGCAGAAAAGCTGAAATTAAAGGAAAAACTTATTTCTTGAAAGTCACAACCAATAAGAAACGCCGAAAGGATGACTGTATAATCAAGATTGATGACACAAGGGCTATGCAAATATTAATATTGTTTGATGGATGTATGAGTAGCGTTCTGATCACTTATACCACGAGTGTTATTCATAACCTTTAAAGTGAGTTTGTGAATAAATGTTAGGCAAATATCAGTGATGCTGAGACGTGACATCACAAGAGAACCTTACTGGGTTTGACTGTAATTCATGTATGGAAAAAGAGCGGATGAATGAATGTTGGAATACATGAGAGCTTTCCATGGCTCTAGGATAAAGTAAAAGATGTGCTATGTTCCATTAACTCCTGGAAAAAGTAATTTTCATTTTAAAACCGAATAAAAGCGAACAAGGATCACACTGACTTTAGTAATATTTTAATAGGCTTAAAGCTTCCGCCAGATACTTCCTTTTCGTACAGAATTTCTTTTCTGAACATTGCATAACTATCCCCGTGTGAAGTTGGCGATTTTTATCTTTTATTCATCTACAAAGCTAAAATGTGGGAAGATTGGAAGTCGCTTAAACAAATAAACGTTAATCCATCTGAAAGTAAATATATGGCAGTATCATTACATTGATTCTACCCCCACTCTCTCTCTCTCTCTCTCCATCTCTCTGCTCTCCCTCTCCTCTCTCTCTTCTCATCTCTCTCTCTCTCTCAGAGAGAGAGAGAGAGACCCAAGCGATTTTTTTTGTAAGACATCTACGTAATTAACTCCTCAGTCTTAACATCTAAATTCCCTAATTAAATCTCATATTTTATCAGCGTCTTAATGATTTAAGGTCGTTTTCCTAGGGTATTTCTTACCCCACATCTTTATTGTGTTCTTTATGTCCCGAGTAATTAAAAGGGAGTACATATTCCAGAATGTAAGTCTCATGTCGTGTAATTAATTTCTTGAACAAGGAGTTTTTCACCTCTACACTAGGTGGCATTTTTTATATAAATATTTAGTTTACATAATGCAATAACAAAAATTTGGTAATTTATTTCTAGAAAGTATCGAACTGTGTATTCTTTCACGTATATATATATATATATATATATATATATATATATATATATATATATATATATATATATATATATATATATATATATATATATCTCGGAAAGGGTTTCAGTGCACGTTGGTTTCATTAAAACGACGTTTGTGGGACTAGCCTATTTTGGAGATGAAAATTGCTATACTAAAACCAAATTACAACAAAAATACGCATAAAAATTCACAATACAATATAAAGCAAATTAAAAGAACACCAACGAAACTCAAGTACCACCATTTCCAGTGGAGGAAGGAAGACGAGTAACTGGAATAACGAAGGTAGCACAGAGGGGTGGATGCAGTTTTGTTGTGTAGTTTCGGAACGATCGTTTTTATAAAGAGTGATTCGAAGACCGCTAGCTGTTGTGGGGAAGACGCTTTTGTGAGAATTTTAGAGTGTTTACGTTCAATATTACTTTTGCATCGCTTTGCACGGTCGGATGCTGGAAAATAAAATTCCGTAGAAGACAATTCACCTCCTGAACAAAAACTCTCACCTCCTATGGCAGCATATTGTTTTTGAGGCTCCGATATATTTCCCTAGAGGGTTTAACTTGCCGGTATATTTAAATGTAGATCGAATTGTCAGCGGGTATGTGGGGATCAGCTGACATTTTATGGTCGGACAATAAAGTTCTAATGATTTGTCGCATTTTGGTCTAAAATTTCGCAGTAAGTAAAAATAGAACACTGGCATAGAAAGGCATCCTAAGTACAGTCGGAATCGCGTTGCTATGTAAAAACTTCATATTCATAAATTTGAGAAGGCATTTAAAAAATAAACTACGGGGGTAATAGTTATCAGTAAAATATTTCTTGAAAAGGCTGACATCTTTGTGGAACCGAGACCATCCAGAAGCTCCGCGAAAAAGAGTAAAATGAGAGTTTTTCTTAAAATTGAAATTACAAAAGCTATGAAGTTTTTTGCCCAAATCTGTGAAGGTCTTCTTCATGGAAATCTAAGTATAAAACCCTGAATTATTACGAGACACGTCTGTATCCAAATAAAGCTTGTATTTTTCTCGTAATCAGTGGTAAAACAAATCCGCTTTATATTTATATAGAAAGAAGATAAAACTATCATCGACATATCGACAGTAAAATAACGGCAATCCTCTAACTCACATAAAAATATTAGCCACCACCGGTCTCCCCATTGCCATGAAGCTGACCTGCACATAAGCTTTACCATTAAAGATAAAGGCAGTGCCCTGCACCGCCAAAGTGCTTGACATTGTCGAAATCAAAATCGTGAGGCAGTGTCATTATTTATCCGTAAAAATATGGTCTGAGTCCTGATACGAAATCCTTTCCTTCAACTCAAGCGAATTTTTTAAGTATTATTATTCGAAGAAAATTCAGTTAACAATGGTACCAAATATTTTGCCGGTTTGTAATTGAGTGTATCATAAGATCTTACAATAGGTCGTATGGGAAAACCCTCTTTACGTATTTTAGGCAGACCATACATGATACCGTAGGAACCTCCAGTGCCTCATAAATCTTGATGTGTATCATTACTAATGACTTTTTGGTCTAATAAGGATCTTGTCTACTGACCAAAAATTAGTAGAGAAATTCCTGACATCTCGTAAGCAATATATTTCGTGGTAAAAGGAAAGAGGGACTTCTGAAAAACTTTGTGCACTTCATGAGCTAAAAGACCTCTACAAATAAATTCAGTTATATACAATCATAAATGGCCGATTTTACTAAATAAAATTCATTATTATGATATTTCAATAGTTACAGTGAATAAATCCACTGCAGGAGAAGGTCACATGTTAATAAAAAATATTTTTTTCTGAATTTTCTATCCTGGGTTGACCATTTTGCGTAATAAATCTATTGACATCACGTAAACATTGTAGAAAGTGTCAGCCCTTGTTTTATGTACATTATTGAATATTGAGTAACTTCAACTGGTATTTGGGAGGTAAACTATAAGTAGTCATCAGATGTGTGAAGCCGACGAGGAGCCTCAAATTCTTTTTCGACTCTTGAGAAAAAGTTTCTATTATATTTTAGTAGGTAATTATGATTCTCGATGAGATATTGCGATAGCTTGGGAAATTGCTGTTGTTTTCCCTTTCTTTTTTAAATCTATTGATTAAACGATATATATAATATATATATATATATATATATATATATATATATATATATATATATATATATATGTATATATATATATATATATATATATATATATATAGATAAAACATGTGTGTGTCTTTTACTGTAATACAACAGTATAATGGGAAGATAAAAGTAGCTGTCCGTACAAAAGGAAAATGCTGGAATCTGTTATCATCAATCAAACCAACAATTTGAACCTATCAGGAGGACACTGGAACTAATCCTTAGGCCGCTCCTCAAGCTGTATTATAGGTCATTAATATTATTATAGGTGGTTAGTCTCTCTCTCTCTCTCTCTCTCTCTCTCTCTCTCTCTCTCTCTCTCTCTCTCATGGTTTATTACTGGAATTAATAGCATACGCATGTCGTCGTCGGCAGCAAGTAGACACGTGTTCAGTGCCGAAGCCGGAAGAGGAAAGGAAAAGTAAAGAAATGGGTGCTTCCGTTGACAACTGAGCAGTGGGTCACAACTGAGAGAGAGAGAGAGAGAGAGAGAGAGAGAGAGAGAGAGAGAGAGAGAGAGAGAGAGAGAGAGAGAGAGGGCGGCGTGCGGGGTGGGGCCGATAAGAAGGCATCAGTATTACCTGTTCAGAGTGATTTTAATCTGTGGAAATATAATCCACTCGACCATATTTGACAACGGTGGCGCCTCAACGTGTAACCTCACCAGATCGGAGGCACCATTCATAAGGTCTTCTTCTCTCTCTCTCTCTCTCTCTCTCATTAGTGCCAATAGTTAAAAAAAATGAAGCTTTTATTTTACCGTGTAAGATTTATTCCGTGACTGAATAAAAGTAAATGTCGCCAGTTTCGCTTGAGCCTAAGAAATAAAAGTCGCCTCAAAGCGCGAACAAAAGGGGCAGAGTATCTCGGACCTTAAATAAAATGAGGTACTGGAAAAGGGGACCGACGAACTAATGCTAAAAATCTAATTAAAAGAAAAAAAGCAGAGAAAGCCGGAATGAGGGTAAAGGAAAAGAAGGGGAAGTAGAAAATGGCGTATAACATGGCATTACTGTCAGCTAATTCCCTCGAGCTCATGAAAAATATGGAGCGATTAAGGAGTAAAGCTCTGCATTTTAAACGTCATTGGCGAAATGAAACTTCCAATTAGGACCAGAATTGTACATCTATTGAGAGAGAGAGAGAGAGAGAGAGAGAGAGAGAGAGAGAGAGAGAGAGAGAGAGAGAGAGAGAGAGAGAGAGAGAGAGAGAGAGAGAGAGAGAGAGAGAGAGTATTTTAAGCCTAGTAATTAATCATATTTCGGAGACACATGCTTATTCTGCGTCCGCAAGAGAATCCACGTAAGAAAGTAATGATACCGTAATATAATTTTCCGTAAATGAGAGCAAACTTGTCTCTCAGACATGAATGTACAAAGACCTCTTAAAACAAATCGAATTAAGCGAAATTCAATTGCCTCCCAACGACAGCAACAGAAACTGCTAATTGTTCACTAATATACCATTCATAATTAATAAGGTTCTATATTATAACTGAAATGCTAATGTTTGCAACAGCTAGTTAAGAGATATGGCTGTCGCCAGGATATATACAAAAATAATTTTGAGAACCACAAGAAAATTGAATGAAATGAGAATTTGAGTACAATTGTCCTACAATAATGGTTTACGACAGGCAGAAAAATTGTATGTAACACCGAGAGGAAATTGAACCCTTAAACATGGATGTGGATCATTTTTCAACAAAAATGATTTCCCTCCATACTTGATGGTTTCATTCAGAATTGGGTTTTAAACATATAGAGATTAAGCTACAATTTTTAAAACCCAATTCCGAGGTAGTGCTTGTATATAAATCACGGGGATGTGATAAAAGTTTACACACACAAACACCACCGTTTTGCCCCCCCCCCCCCAAAAAAAAAAAAAAAAAATCATTTTGGCGCTAGAATGAAAAATAAATATTGGAATGAATGAAATTAATTTAACTAGGAAAGTATTTAAAACTTTATTTTGACATATAGAATAAAAATTATTTAAAACTCAGTGCATTTCATAATTGTGGGCTAAGCCACGCAAATATTCTAGAGGTTCTCTCTCAGCAAATTGGCTTACAATATTCAAAATGCGCTCGTCAGCTCTCAAATACTTTAGAAGTTTTGTTTTGGAGTATGGCCAGCAACCAATTGTTCATAATAAACATCGCGGTTCTTTTGAATTTTTCTCAGGGAGTTGATAAATTTCCATATCACGGGGTGGTTAACTCCTAATTCCGCATATATTCTTCTATGCGCAGCTTCTGCGTGATTATTAGTTCTGTCCAGTCCAGCGATGGTTCGTTCATATTGATTCCACATTTTAGAAGGGAAAAGAGGCGGGCGCCTACCATTGCCTCTTCTCGTGGTTCGTCCAACGTAATTATTCTCAAACCAGTTAATAAGTGATTGAAGCTCTTGCGGCAAGTCTTCTGACAAGGCATCGATGTAAGTATCCAAATGAGGAATAGGCACAAAACACAAGGCTACGATAATTTTTGCTTTTAAAGCAAATTCAGAATCATTATTATATAAAACTTGAAGCCCAATTTGTTTAAGTTGCTTATGTACGTTATGTGCTAAATGGAAGAAACAACCTTGTATCACTACTCCTGGAAAACATTCTTCCATTGCTGATATAGCTGCCTGTTCAAAGTCACACGATATTCTGCTTGGGTTTAATCCAGGAATTTCGTCACTAATCATTTGAAACATGCGTACTTAAGTTGCACGCCTTTTATTTGGTAATAAGGCATACAAAACCAGGGTGAACTCCTCCATGTCTTCTTGCCATAATTACATAAACTTGTGCAAATAACGGAGGAGCTAACTTGAAGGTTCCGTCAGCATACCAAACCTCGGAATCTAGTAAAAACGCAGTCCAGCTCTGTCTTCCGAAAATCATGATTCTTTCATCTTCATAACCACTGTCTGCTATTAAAAAGTTTTCACTTTCACCATTATTCTTCACATAATTCTTGTACTCTTCGGGGACCAATAATTCACGAACACGAATAGGCTTTGATGGGGCGAGGTCCATTTTGTTTCTTTTTCTCCTTACTATTTGCTTCATTGCGTTCAACTTTGGAAGAGCTCCTAGAGTGGCTTGAGAAACATTTTCCGTGCAAGAATTTATAATTGTTGATGGTTGATCTTGGCTTTCTCCAGCCCGACGCTTTAGACTCGTTTTAATCTCAGCTACTTCGACGCTTGCTGCTGAACTACCATGAGAATGGTGATTCAATTCCTTTGTTACTTCATCGTTTTTAGTGTGAATACGGGCTTTGCATTCATTCTTGTTCTCACATCTCCAAAATTTTTTGAAGTATCCTTCTTGCTGCGCTTGGCAAACACAAATAAATATCCGTTATGAGAGAATTTGGGGCTGTCTCTTTTACTTAGTATCCTTCCTTCCATACTTGCCGATGGGTTCAAATCAAATACTCTTAATTCTTGAAAAGAATCAGTAAAGTAAAAGTTCAAACAAGTAATTAATTCTTGAAAAGAATCAGTAAGGTAAAAGTTCAAACAAGTAATAATAGTAATAAGTCGTTTTGGTAATAAGCATTACGTAGGCAATTTGGTCTTAGAACTACTGCTAGCGGCGCCATAAAATCGGCGCAAAAAATCGGCGCCGAAAGAAAAAAAAAAAACAAAAAAAACCGGCGCCAAAAAACAAAAACCGGCGCCAAAACATCGGCGCCAAATCGATCCATTCCGCACACACACACACTCACACACACACACACACACATTATATATATATATATATAATAAGTATATATATATATAATATATATAATATATAACTTTATATTTTTGCTCTGGGGTCAATAGAAACACAGACATATATATATATATATATATATATATATATATATATATATATATATATATATATATGTGTGTGTGTGTGTGTGTGTGTGTGTGTGTGTACGTGTGCGTGTGTGTTGTGTCTATGAATGTTCATCAAATCGCCGTGATATCCAATTCGCACTACCCGGTATTGGGTGGGTTGTAAACGACATTTGTAGTTCAATGCGTATATATATATATATATATATATATATATATATATATATATATATATATATATATATATATACGCATTGAACTACAAATGTCGTTTACAACCCAATACCGGGGTAGTGCGAATTGGATATCACGGCGATTTGATGAACATTCATAGACACAACACACACGCACACGTACACACACACACACACACACGTATATATATATATATATATATATATATATATATATATATATATATATATATGTCTGTGTTTCTATTGACCCCAGAGCAAAAATATATAAGTTAAAGACGTAACATCAATCATAAGATTCGTTAAGTAGTAGCGACAATCACGTTCACGCTTTAACTGATACTTTGAAAGTTTAGTCACCTGTGCAGAAAACTTTCATAGCATCAGCACCTTCATATGGCCCCAGTGACAGTTCATCAGCAGTGTGTGGGTTCCCCTGCAGAAGCAGCACCACTCATCTCTACCTCTCAGGTTCTCTCTCACCTTTGAAGGTATGAAGTTCCCCTCCCCCTCCCCCTTTTTTTTTCACTATAATGGATCTACTCCCGCAATCTAAAGCCCATTTCCGTGGTCGTCTCCAAATCCTTCCTCCTAAAACACCCAATTTCTCCGACCTGAAATCACGTGACCAAACAGAAAACAATGTGAGTCGGTCAGATTCGCCTGTTGAGAATTTTTTGCATTTTCGTCACATCTTAAAAGTTCTCAGAAATGAGAGCAATTTAATTGCTTTTTCGATTTCTTGACTGCACTTGAGGATTAAATTTTCGATTTTTTAGATTATTTCATATATCTGTAATAACAGAAGAAAAGCCGAAATGTTTTTATCCTCTAATATCAGTACAGAAAAATAAACTTCTTTTAAAAAAATAGAAGGCACTGTATATTCTAAAAGTAGAATTAGATTCTCTAATATGATTGAATATTTTTTCGATTTGAACGACGTATCTTCTTAAAATCAGAAGGGATTTTGTAATGCAAAAGTAGGACTGAAAAGACTTGCTCTCTTTTGGCAAAACTACCTTTAAAGTAATATTTTATTTGACCTCCGTTGTGAAGTGCCAAGTTGTCTCTTACCCTCCTGAAATACAGCGAGCATTTTATAATAATAATAATAATAATAATAATAATAATAATAATAATAATAATAATAATAATAATAATAATAATAATAATAATAATAATAATAAATTTTATCATTAGCTCAAGGCCATATACATGGAATATACAAAGAATAGACAGTAATATACACAACCAAGATACATAGGATAACATGAAAAAAAAAAGTTTAATCTGCAGTACCCATACTTGTTGAAGTAGTATAAA
This sequence comes from Macrobrachium nipponense, assembly GCF_015104395.2. Taxonomy (NCBI): domain Eukaryota; kingdom Metazoa; phylum Arthropoda; class Malacostraca; order Decapoda; family Palaemonidae; genus Macrobrachium; species Macrobrachium nipponense. The sequence continues at coordinate 46,342,121 of NC_087207.1, forward strand.
GGTATTAACAGTAATAATATTGAGAAAAGTAACGAGAAAATGGAATGGACACTTTTTCCCCAAAACCCTGTGGGTTTGTTGAAAGAAAGTTGTGTATACATACATCATAGTTGAATAGTAGTAATTGCTTGCATAGAGTTTCCACTTATTTGAAAGCAATGTTATTCAATAAACGTGTTGATTTAGTAATGGCTAGACATAAAAACTGCCAGTAGGTCAGGTTCTTACGAATGATTTCATCATAGTTAAGTACATCACTTCCCCTATAGGTACTACCACCATGAATTTTTATTTTGATATTATCCTGTAAGCAACATCGGAAAAAATCCTTAATATCACAAACTGTAATATTATATACTCGAACAATCCCAGAATGTTTCGAAACTAAGAAGTCACTGAGAGTATAACGAGATTCCTCCGGTGCTAGAAAACTCCAGCCATAATTATGCTCTAGAGTCTAGATACATAAGAATAGTTAAAAAATTGAATGTAAATACTATATTGATTAGGACAATCACAGTATTCATGAAAAAAGGAAAATACAAGTGATAACAGTAATCGTAGCAATACAATAATAATGACAGATTCTCCACATGACATTTTGCAAAAACAGGGATTAAGTCATTTAGGGAACAAATGCCACATTTCCCCATGTTTCCCACAATTTAGATCTTCTTGCCTCAATACTTAGGATGCTTTGTATGAGCGAATTGCGGCTGTTTCGCAGTCGGGTGATCAGACTGTACATTGTTCGCCTTACAATGATTTTTAAATTGTCCAGGCGGTTTTCTGTGAACATCTGTGTGGCTGAGTGGTAGCGAGGAGTGGTTGTGAGGCGTCTCACAACGTCATTGTGAACAACAGTGATACGTCTCATGGTCACTCGGGTGTACTTCGTCCACAGGGAGCACCCATAGATACTGTTGCAATACGATCTCTGGTCCTGTCTTAGAAATGAGCCAATAATAGCGAGTAGCAAAATTTCAGGTGGATCCTAAATGCACCAGGGTTATTTCCAAAGTGTTAAAGAGAACTTATCTTTAGTTTGTTTCTATAGAAACAGTATACTCACTCTTAATTTTCCCCGTATCAGTCAAACACATAGCAGATTTCTCCTTCCTGTTATTTAACAGCGTTCTAAGAATGTTAATGTGCCGTAATGCTAAATCAGTGAGGAAAATCATGCTCACTGTCCCCCACCTGTTCATACCACAGTGCGTTTACTCGTCTACCACCTTTCCATATTCAATGATGATCTAGGCTGAAGCAGCGAAGATCGAAATGTGCAAATCTTGTTTATCAATGGTCGCTCCTTGCTCCCAATCCCATTAAATTGGCAGAAAATAAGTGCATGCTAACAGTCATATAGACTATACTGACGAAAGATCTCCTTTGATGAACGTCTGCGCTTAACTGAAATGACTTCAACTGCGTAGACAGAGTTGAGATAATAAAGTAATCTTGAAAAATACAGACAGACAAGTAAGCAGAGAGAAGGATGCAATGTTGAAGTTTAATAGCCAAATTCAATAATGAGCTTTGTTCTCCTTACCAAATAGGTTTGAGGATTATTATGCAATTTCTGGAAGCTTCAAGAACAAGAGAAATTGCATTAATTCTTTTATCATGACCCATCTGGCCATTGTAAACTCTTGGTCAGGCCTTTAATGTTTGGTGATATTTTTCCTTATCCCTTTTCTGTCTCTCATTAAAACATTTTTCCATGCTGTAGTTACTTTATTAAACCTGTAATTTTGACGATATCTGGCTCAGCATTATAATCCCTACCCTTGTGGTTATTGTCTGCTTTTCTATCGCTCACATCTTCTCTAATATAGTCGCTGACATGAAGATTGTCTATCTGGAGAAGTTAACATATGCTCCACCTTCCCGGCCTATTTCATCCTCTTATATGCGAATCATGGTGCGGAAACAAATAGTTTAGCAATTAACTCTTGGTTCTTATATTCATGACCAACCATCCAACATTACATTTTCTTGATGTTTATCATTCTAATTACTTATAAAACATTTCTTTCCCCCTTTTAGGTTCTAGGCTCTTTGATTCCTGTCTTTTCTGCTCTTTTCTCTTTTAACACTTCGCACATCAAATATTTCAACATTGTATCGGATATTGTATGAGAAGTGTGTTTTTTTTTTTTTATTTTTATTTTTTAACTAACATGCAATCCTTTCCACTTGACTATCAATGTGGTTATTGTTGATATTACGATCCTTACCTAAAGGTACCCATTTCTCATGCCAAGACCTGCCATCCCTTAGTGTGACCATTCCTGCTCATTTGACAACTATTTAAGAGAGTAAGCACAACGTCATTCCTAACCTGTATCTCTGGCCCACTTAAGATTATCTTTTGCCCTTCTACAAGCTGTTCGACTTCTGTACGTGAAAACCTCTACCTTGTTTTTTCTAGGGAAAAAGGAGTCACTCTCCTCGCCTAATTTTTCTACCAACTTTCCTTTAAACTACTCAGACACTACAAATCACTCCAGTCTTTGTTCCCAACTCTTAAATATTGATCAACTTTCAGGGATTATCAGGTCCTTTAGTACAACTGTTTCTTTGCCTGACTGTTAAATCCTGCACTTACCCCAACTTTTGGGATTTTGTATGAGTTCGGGTTTATTCATTCCTGTTTGTTGCAATGCCCTATACATGGGACACTTCATCGTTTGTCTTTATCTGTAAGGGTTGAATAAAAGGAAATCACCTTACCAACCAATTGTTTACCCTATGTGTTGCAAGATGGCTTTGGGCCTTTTCAGTTGATACCTTAATGGTTGCTGTCATTTTGGCCCCAAGCAAATATACCCTCTTCCTCTTAGGTCACCTCTTCACATATTCATCCAAAATAAATTTTGTAGTCCTTAAATTTACTTTTCACCAACTTTCTACCCTTGAAGTGATATTTTTGCCCCAACTCGTTTTTCTTTTTCTTTTTAGGACAGCAGCAGCTACCCTATCTAAAGTAACAACGACAAAAATAGAACAAAATAGTCTGGAAATATTATTGGGTGTTTCTCTATTTATTTTAGCTCTTGGATATCATCAAGAACCACTCTTGATGATATCCAGTATTTTCCAAGAAAAGCTGAAGTTTATAGTTGGTATACAACAATCTTTCGTGTTAATGTCCTAATCGTGTACTATTCCTACCATTTTAGCCTTTTTGTTTGAGATTAACTTTGATTGCCAATTAAAAAAGAAATAAGAGCTCAGATTATCGCAGAATTCACCTTCATGCGATAAGACAGAGTTGGATGTATGTCCTATTTTTACATATCACTTAATTCTTGATTTCCAGCTGTTCATCTGTATGTGATAAGTATTTTACAGGGCGTTTTTAATGTGAATAAAAGGGAAATACTGGGTCATGAGGTATTGTTATTAACTTTTCATAAGGAAATTCTAAGTCGAATTAGCGCCGAAGCTCCTGGGTACTGATGCTTAACTTGAAATAAACTCCACACTCTGTTGATTAACATACGTGACGAGCGTAAAGGATTGAGGTGCAGATGTAAGAGGGGAAATTAATTTCCGTTGACGTGGGAGTATATTTCCAAACACGAGATGACCTTACAGAGTGCAGAATATATCACGACGGAATATTTCTCTGATGGTAAAAATATAAACGCATTCGAACTTATGCATGGAAAGTTACTTTAGCATTCCGTTCACGTATGAATGCACACATTCGAACTTACGCATACATACGCAGTCAATCGTTTTCACGGGCGTGCTTGCTCGTATGAATTTATGCATGCATTGTCTCTGCAACATTTTCGTACAATTCTTTATACACCCCGATTGGGGAAGTCAAACGCAAGGGCGCAGTGACTTACGGTGTCCTCATAAATCTACTGAAGATTAATTTAATGAAAAAAATGTTCAGGGAGAACGTTCATAAAAGCAAGCAACGATACTTCTCGCAATATAAAGAAATTTTTTAATGTTAATCATGAACTGTTTAATTCTCGTTATTCACGAGGCAAATGTATGTCAATTAGTCAAAACTTATAATGTTTAATAATAAATTATATATAATAATTCCCAGAGGCTATAACACTCTTAGATTGAAGTTTAGCAAATTCCATTGGGAGAAGTTTGTGAAAATAATATGATGCAAATTGCCTTTATTTTCCAGTCAATAAATCGAGGTATTGCGGAGGAACCGGTTTACTTTCAATTGTTTCTGATAAAAATTGTGGAAAGATAATACGTTCTGCAAAATATATTAATTCCCAAATACTTACAGTCTCTCGAAAATTATTATCAAGAGCTGAAGAATGAAATGAAGTCGTTTCGTCAGAAGGAATATGAGGGGATTCGGGAGTGATACAACACGTAGGGCATTGGTTCTCAGCCAGGGGGCATTTCTGAGTTTCAGAGGGGACTTGTGACCACAGATTGGCAGGCACAAACTGGCTCTAGGACCACACAAAGTGCAGTGTGCATCGGTCCGCACCACTGAGAGGTCACGCTGGGCTTTCTTTTCGCTGTTTTTTGTGTTTGGGTTAAGATTTTGTCGTGTGTTATTTGGAATGAACCTTTTGAGGAAGACAATTTTGGAAAGGGGGGTGAATGACATCCTGACATACGGTGAAAGGGTGCATGGGCCACAAAAGGTTGGGAACCACTGACTTAGGGGAGGGAAGTAATGAGGAGGAGGATATGCGGAGGACGAAAGTCGTGATGAGGAAATGACCTTAAACCAGAGACGCTTCATCAGCAGAATAATTGGCCGAACAACACAGCAGAGATATGAAAGAGAAAGCAAAGTTTTCAAAGAAAATTCCGATTTCTATATCCAACGAATTCATCTACTGTTTCAAGAGTACAAGGAGAAACGGAAAAAGCAAGGACCTTACGCTTGATAATATTGTTTTCAGAAAGATAAAAAAATACACAGAAACCAGTAAAATCTTAATGATTTTAGAGTTTTCCATATCCAGTTGCATAGTTTGCAAGACATACTTAAACCAAAGGGTTATAAAAATGAACATCATGAGAAGGTAAGTAACATTACCTAAAAGAAACAGGCTGAGACTCCTCATAAAAACTCTTCATTTACACCAGGAAGTAAATTGGAAATTGATTTTCTAGCCTAGAGACAGCCTAATTCTCTTCTGGTTATCAGATAACTAATTAAAACAAGAGTTCGTCCAGACGCTTGCGCTGCCTATTGCCAAACATTCCTATAATCTAACCCTTGAAGCATTCTCTTTTCTCAGCCCATTTGATATGAAAGCTGAGTTTTCCAGTTACAGAAATCATAGTACGAAATCATTATTCTGAAAAGTGGATGAAAAGTAAAGGACTAAAGATGGAATCAGGAGTCTGCGAACTGGCTTCTCACTTTAAACTATACCAGTGATTATTCACTCACTGTAATCGAGTTCTAAAGCGTAATTGTTAAACCGAAAATGAGCTCCACGCTCTCTTAATTAACATACGAGATGAAGGCAAAGGATTAAGGAACAGATGTAAGGGAGGAAATTAAATTCCTCTGAGGGTGAGGTATCTCTTCAAGCATACCATGGTCCTAAACAGAGTTAGAGAGTATCATATCAAAATACATTCCTTCGATTAAAAAGATAACATTACTGTTCGAATCTATTTATGCCTGCGTAGCCATTTAAGCACCTTTGCATACTGCACATAACATACAAAGCCTCTCATACACACAGGTTTTCATATTTACTATCCCCAAATGGATATAATGAAAATTGATACAAACTCAAGTAAAATGTTCCCAAAACAAGTATCGATGGTTTTTATTGACGGATTTTTATTGATTGGTTCATTCTTGCGACCTGCAACACTGATGATCATATTTTCTGTTAACCATTGATTTCTAACCATCAAATTCAGTACATCATCAAATTATGTTATCTAGGTCATTTTGAATTAATAGCAATGAAATTCTGTAGCATGGCATTCACGATACTCTTATGACAGTCATACGGCACAAATATGAACTCAGTTGCTATGACAAAATATTGCAGTTGTGACGAAATATATTTTTTCTTAAGATTAAAAGTGACAAAAATTGTTCAACGATTTATACTAAATGTTATGAAAATACATACTACAAAATATTTAAGTCCCACAATGTCTACAGACTGGGGAATCTCTTTATTGTGTAACAAGGGGTGAAGAAAAAATAGAGCCGTTGCCTCAGCAGGAATGCAAGGGAATTCTGGAGAGATAAAACACGTAGGGAAAGGAAGTAATGAGGAGGAGGATATGCAGAGGACGGGGGTCGAGATGAGGTTCTGGAATTGAACCAGAGAAGCTCCATCAGCATACTAATTGGGAGAACCACACAGGCTTGAAATGTTACAGAGGAGAAAGTAAAAGGAGATGAACAATCATAGACAACTTTTATGTCTACATCCAGCTGTTTCAAGAGTGGGTGGAGAAACTGAAAAAGCATAGACAAAGTGAAATCAAGAAAATGACGATATGGTACCAAAGCACAAAGAAATTTAATGAGAAGCTGAAGGTAATTTTATAAAAAAAAAAAACGTGTTGCACTGTAGACATTACTAAAGTTTGTTTGCAACGTCCCTTCGGCCCTTAGCTGTACCCACATTTTAGCCATTTTTACTTTGCTTGTGTTCCCAGTTCCTTTCTTCAGCCTTACTACCCAACTGCTCCAACTACCCATTGCTTGGTTTTATAGCCAAAGTTTCATAAATTAGGTGGTAAAAAAAAATACCTAAAGAGAAGCACGTTGCCGAACAAGAAGCCTTGATTTTTAATTATGATCATTTCTCTATGCTTGAGTTCATACTGCTACACTGGACAAATTTAACATGCATGAAACTTTTAACAATTTTCAACAGAACAGAAATAATTTTTTTAAAAATTGCAATGGTAATCAAACCATGAGTTGAGCACTGTAGCAAGCTATATTTCTTTCTAGAAGAATATATTAAAATATAGATTTCCATAAAGGAAGATTTTATTTAAGTGGTAAAGTTTGATTGAGCTAATGTTCATTAAATTATCATAATTGGGATTATTTAGTTTGTACTGTAGTTTCTCAGTCCTTCAAATGAGTTTCTTCATAGCAGTTATTAAATTATACAGCAACATCCAAAGTTACTTTCTACCATTTTCTAAAGGTGACTGGAGCCAGGGGTACAACTACGTTATATTTTTACCCCCAAGCATGCTTACAGAAATCTTGGAGATTTTTTTATTTTGTAGCTCCTTCCATTAGCTGGGAACGGAATAACTCATCCGGGAGAGTTGGCTGACTAGTTCTAGTCATAAGATGTGCTACCTGAAGTAGCAGGCAGCTGAATTGTTGTCGCAGGGGCACGCCTTGCCGTTCTCATGGGGTTGATAGGAAAAGGAAGGGTTTCCTGGGTAATGCTCAGCAAAAGATTCTATCAAAAGATGGCAAAGTCCTCTTTATACCGGAGATAGGAATGGTTGTTGTTGCTGGGCAGGATTTTCACTCCTTACGATCTACTATCATTGTTCTTCTCTCAGTGTGTTATTAGCAAACTTTTATTTGAAGTTGTTGAAGAGCGTCTTCATTAGGATCCCGGGTTAGCTGTATATGATCATATATCAATGACACCTTCATCAGTGTCACTAAAGAAGATGAACTTGATTTGATTCTCCACTTCACTCACTTTTGAGAGAAGTGTGGATGGCACCATTCCCTTTTTGGATATCCATGTCACCAGCACTCCTCAAGGTTTTTACAAGCAGGTCCAACATTAACCAACTGCATCAGTCTCTGTACCAATGGCAATGGTGAATGCCCAGAAAAAATTTAATCCTCAGTCATAAATGCTTACGTTTGTCGTGCCCTCTCACACTGACCATTAATGTACCACTTCTGAACTTAAACATATCACCAAAACCATGTTGGATATTGAGTATTCTTACCGTCTGGTCGCCAAGGTGACAAACTGAACTGAACTGAATATCTTCGGCATCCATGTAAAACTCATTGATACAAACAAGAAAGTCGACCTTATGATCTCTGTACCAATGGCAATGGTGAATGCCCAGAAAAAATTTAATCCTCAGTCATAAATGCTTACGTTTGTCGTGCCCTCTCACACTGTTCTTAGAGTACCACTTCTGAGCTCAAACATATCACAAAACCGTGTTGGATAATGAGTATTCTTACCGTCGGGTCGCCAAGGTGACAAACTGAACTGAACTAAATATCTTCGGCATCCACGTAAAACTCATTGATACAAACAAGAAAGTCGACCTTATGATCTACTACAATGACTGAGAGACAGCTCAGTACCTCATGAGGAATAGCCCAATCTCTAGTGATGATCTAAATAAGAGAAGAGTGGTTTACCTAAACAATGCCCCGAGAGTGGACGCTGCCATTCATACATTGGTATGACTATGACTTGACATTCCAAGTCATAGTCATAGTCATAGTCCTACAGAAAGGAGTTGTGCACCAGCATACATAACGGAACACAGCAATGACCCAAAATACCAGCAGATCATAAGGAGCATAGAACTAGTGTGGATGGCATGACAATTGCCCCCCTGGAATATAGTGAGGCCCTTGTCATCCTCCAATGGAAATCATCACTGAACATTTCCTAGGAAACCCGAGTTCTCCCTTCCACCTTCAGGAGAATGGCAAGGGATAACAATTCAACCACCTACTACTTCAGCCAGCATGCCCTATGACCAGAAATCCCGGGACCTGGTACCAGACAATCAGCTATCAATTCTTGCATCAGTCAACCAGACTCTCTCAGATGAGTCATTCCACTCTCAGTCAATAGGGGAAGCACCCAACTCCCAAGCTTTGATAACCAATCAAAAATTGCCAAGATTTCTGTAAGCCCACTTGCGGGTTATTGCTCCCGATCATGGCTTCCAGAACGTGCCATTTTCGCCTACTAAAGGATGACCCAGTATACCTTTATTATGGTGAGTGGAAAGCAGCTCATCAGCCCCAACGACAGCCATCTCTTCCTGATAAAGAGCTTATCTTCCAATACCAGCATATGTCTAACAATGAAGAAACATCAACAGGAACACCTTCGCTATCAAGTTCATCACAGGAAAACTCTGAGCCATCAAGCCGTTCTGCTGTTGAGTTAGAGAATGCCATTTTCTCTAACAATGAAAACCCAGTGGCATTATGCCCTCCTATCACTGAGCCTGAAATTGATGCTGAAGTATGGACAACTGTTTGAAAAACCAAGAAAGCAAAGAGGAGGATGCTTAATGACAATGAAGAAGGCCCCCTCCCAAACACTTCTGCAACCAGTCTCTTGCCACCTCTTCCAAAACACTGAGTGCCTGCTCAAGGAGAGCTGTCTATGTTACTACTGTCTATGCAGTAGTAGAAGAGCTCAAGAAATTAAACCTACACCTGAACATCTCACTGAAATCCAACCTGACTGCTGATATGATCATCACACCAAAAACAAAAGAAACAGCCAACTTTCTACGAGCCAACACCGACTTCTAACTCTTGATCCATCTGAGAAAGTTGGGAAAGCAAGTACCCGACTGCTCTACATTTGGACCCCCTTCTACAGAAATGTATTGGAAAGTCTGGGAATCCCACATGAAAGATTATTGCCACCTTCTGAGGAGACATTTGAACCCTAGTTTCCCTTGGAGTATGGGGATCCTTCCCAACAGAGACCACTTCAATGCTGCAAGTTCCAGAGATTTGGACACCACAGCAGCCACTGCACAGCTGGTGTGGTATATGCAGTGAACCAGACCCTAAAAAATAGTACCGCGATGGTTTAAAGATAAAGATAAAGAAAAAGTTGCAGAGATGGATGGCACTCCTCCACCTCCAAGAAAAGCAAGGCCCACTGCAAAACCCAAGCAGAAAACTGAGATGACCAAGATGGAACCACGACAAACACCCTCAGCAGCACCACAGCAGCATTCACCACCCAGGCAACGAAAGTAGCACAAGAAAAATCAACTATGTGCCAGTTGGCAAGTGAACAGTGCCTGTCCCTTCCCTTTCTTCAAATCCAAACCTCTTCCACCTTCCAAACCCGACCATCTCCTTTCCCTTACCCATGCCTCACACCCTTCTCCTTCCTCTTCCAAAATTTCAGCCAGCGCCAACCACGAAAGTGCTACAAGAAGCAGCAACAGTTGCATAACACTCTCAACATGCTGGCATTGATTCCATGTATTGCATCTGACTGCAGTGAGTCTTCCTCGCTGGGACTCCCATTGTGACTCTAGCTTATGGTCATTGAAAATGGCTCTTTGGTTTATTTAGATACCGCTAGTCTTGGGTTTTGCCTAGTAATAATAAAGCGTCACGACCACATATGTGGTCTGCTTCTTGTCTTCTCGTTTTGAAGTCTTTGATGATTCATTGTGTGTAATCAGCAGTCTAAACGGCCATGATTTTCCAAACCATACAATGAAATGGATATAGAATTCGTGAAGATAGGTTACATTCTTGCCCGCCATGGGAGGGGACCAGGTTCATATACACATGTTTATGGACATACTTCATAAAAAATGCCTTTGTGTCCCTGATAAGCAGTGAAATAAGCGCCTTAGCTCAGTGGTAGAGTCGCATTCACAAGACCTATTATTCGATCCTTACTTTCCGCCTACGACCAGACCTACTATGGGTTTCAGAGACAGTGCAAGCCCGTTTTTTGGCAATAACTCTGCAACAAACACTCGTATCAGAACGAGATTTTGCTATAGTGTATTACACCCAGTGGCGTAATTTATAAGGGTATCGTGAATCACAAATTGTGAAGAATAAAGACACTTGTCCCTGTACCAAGAGGCAAAAACTCCATTAGCCAGAAATGGATACGAACAAAACAGTAAATAGCTCCGCCTACCCTCTCCCCCCACCTCCACCGCCACCCCCGTCCTTCTTCCTTCCCTCACCTTCCCTTCTCTCTATCTGAAAGTTGCTTCAGTCTAAACTTATTTTGTATGATTGTTCTATCTATCTATCTATCTATCTAATAATATACATTGTTGTATATATCTAACGATCCAGTCGGTTGTTAGCTGCCAGTTTACTCATTTATTTATGCATTGATCCGCTCCCTTCTCTCTCTGAAAGTTCTTTCAGTTTAAACTTATTTTGTATGATTTTTCTACCTATCTATCTATCTATCTAATAATAGTTTTCATTGGTGTATATTCTAACGAAAGGCCTAGATAAGGTAAGATTCACCCCACCGATGTGAAATCATTTATAAGATATTACCTCACAAACCTTCCCGGTAACAAATCAACTCATCTGGATTCTCTCTCTCTCTCTCTCTCTCTCTCTCTCTCTCTCTCTCTGTGTGTGTGTGTGTGTGTGTGTGTGTGTGGTAGTGGTACCTACTGTAAATGGTTATCTGAATGTATGGTGGAGAAGTAGAACAGTGGACACTATGATTTATGGTAAAGCGACTAATATACTTGTGGTTTGTTACCTTCTTCGTAATCCTCATACGGACTCAGGGTTTCAGCAATATAGTACTTGTATTACGAAGGTGAAGAAGAGATGGGCACTACGGAACTTAACTGACGTCACGGTTTCAGAAATGCGTTTGTCACACAACTTTTCAACTTTTTTTTAGCCATAAGAAAGCCGCCAATTGCCTTCAGATTGGTTTGAACAGACAGCTAGTTTTAGTTACTCTGTGTTACAAATAAAAATTGAGCCTTTCTACCGGACATTCATTAGAATTAAACTCTTGATTATACCGATGCACATATAAGTCGCTTTACCATAAATCATAGCGCCTGTCGTTTTACTTCTCCACCATACATTCAGGTATCTCTCACTCTAATAACCATTTACAGTAGGTACCACTACCACAGAGAGAGAGAGAGAGAGAGAGAGAGAGAGAGATGAGCCAATCAATGCATAAATAAATAAGTAAACTGGCAGCTAACAACCGACTGGATCGTTAGGTAAATACAACAATGTATATTATTAGATAGATAGATAGATAGATAAATAGATAGAACAATCATACAAAATAAGTTTCAAACTTTCAGAGAGAGAGAGAAGGGGGGGGGGGTGAGGAAGGAAGAAGGACGGGGGTGGCGGTGGAGGTGGGGGGAGAGGGTTAGGCGGAGCTATTTACCGTTGTGTTCGTATCCATTTCTGGTTAATGGAGCTTTTGCCTCTTGGTACAGGGGCAAGTGTCGTTATTCTTTACAATTAGTGATTCGCGATACCCTTATAAATTACGGCACTGGGTGTAATACAATATAGCAAAATTCTTTCTTTTGATACGAGCGTTCGTTACAGAGTTATTGCCAAAAAACGTGCTTGCATGTCTATGAAACCCATAGTAGTTGTGAAAGTGTACCGGTGACGGCTGTGTCATCATTAAAGAGTTGCTGGAACACTTGAAGTTTATATTGTAAGCGCCACACATTCTCCCTGGGAAAATTTTATAAATATATATATATATATATATATATATATATATATATATATATATATATATATTAATAATACTACAATGGTCCCGCGGCAAATAAATATAATAAGCTCGTAGGAAATGATGAAAGATACGGTGGTAGACCCTGAGCTTTCGTCTTTATTTCAAGACCTGATCACACTAACAGAAAGGAGAAAAAGTGCAATACTGTCACATTATATTCGTCTGGTAAGAAAAATAAACAAATAGATAAAAAACATACACAAACAAGAGTAAGTATCAACTATCCAAATGCTAGTATTTACAAATTAGGTGATACATCACCTATGTTTTTATCCGGGACTGAGGTTCATATTAATTTTATCAGTAAAACATTCCAGCGATATTTTAGCAAGACTAATAAGAGAATCGTGCTTTATTGATATTTATTTTCATCTCTTCCTATAACTTTACTATCTGCAGGCTACCTAAGCAAGAAAATCATATTAATAAAGATAATCTTAGAAGAATGTATAAACGTCCTGTTGCTTAAAAAAGGGGAGAAAATCAAAAGAGAAATTGCCAAGATGCTTTTTTTTCAGTCATAACATTCTATCCCTTATTTAAAATTGACCGAGTTGATTCGTTGAACCAGTCCTCTTCGCCCAATTATCACCTTGATATTGCTAATGTCTTTTTGATGTTCTCACAGTCAGTTAGGAAATAAACATTCACTTATAAGTAAATGTAATAATATGATGTTTGTTGCTTGGGTATGAACACTTACGTAACAATCCTCGTCTTCAGCTATAAATATTTGCTTTTTGAGTTGCAACTCATGGCGTTTGATGTTTTTTCAATAAGTAATAAAAAGAAAAAAAAAATCACGGCTATGATTGATATTCATTTTTAAGAGATTCGTGTAACGGCCATTTTGGGAATTAACTAACTCTCACAGATCGGGTAAACTTACTGAAAGACTAAAATTCATCTAATTGCTTTTAGTTTTTAAAAGGACACTTTCCAGCTCCATTTTCTCTGTTATAGTCGCTGCACAATACGGAACAAAAACTATATTAAACAAATAAATTGATTTTCCTTGCCATCTTCCTGGGAAGACATAAATGTACAGCAGAAAAGTCTTCAACTATGCGACACACTCAGCACAAAGACAGAAAACAAAATGGAACAAAGAAACCTAACTTCGTAGTCAATTTTCCAGAGGGAATTAATAGCAAAACATTTGATAGTCATGGACTGCAAGCAAGACCGTACAGGCTCTGGTACGAGTGTTTTGAGCGCATGTTGTGAAAAATTGGAAATGATCGCTGTGGCAGTACTTAATTTTTTTTTCCCTTTTTTTTCTCTCCTTAAAAATAGTTTTTATGACCATGACGTTTTGACTTTACATGTGATAATCTTTACATAATAACGGTTTTTAGTCCATTGAAGGCATTTTTTTTCTTGATCACAATTTCAAGAAATTTTTCGGAATTGTCTAAGGACATTAATTCTAAAGGGTATTTTTAAACTCTCTCGACTTAGAATACCGCAGTTCTTTTAAACATAGTTAGAGACTGGTGTATGGCAATGGTTTTAGTAATAGTATTACATTAGTTTTTATGACAAGGAGTTTTATACAGTTTTTTGCAAAAATCGTTTCCCTAATAATAATATCAATATCTAGTTTCTCTCCCGGGATCCGGCCATTTTCCGAGGGATAAACAATCCCGGGATTTTTCTCATTGTCCCGGGATTTTCCGGGACAAACTACTGGACTGTTCATAATAAAAATAAGAACCTGTCTAAGCGACAAAAGTGTTGATTGTCTGCGTTTTTTTAGATCTTTCTTTAATCAGTTGATTCTCTCTCTCTCTCTCTCTCTCTCTCTCTCTCTCTCTCTTAATAAAATTACTATTTACAAATTTCATAAGGAGTTGTCTAATGGTTAATTACTAAGTTGAAAATCACTACAAATTTCGTAATAAATATTATCTAAAAACCATGCCCTTAATTTTACTTTTACTGATATTAAATTGTATTTTTCCTTTTGTTATATTATCAGCTGCAAAAATTAATGGTTAATCACCAAGTTGAAAATCGTTACTAAATATCTATAATCGTTATTAAATATTTATTTCGTACTAAATATCTATTGCTTTTACTGATATAAAATTATGTTTTTAATTTTGTTATATTATCAACTGCAAAAAAGACATTCATTTTAGTTATGTAAAATCAGAAAAATATATAATTGAATGTACTCAAAATTTGTTTTAAATTCCAATAACATTTCATTAAGTAGTAATAAAAGAGAATACCAATAAGCATATACATAATATTATACGGTGTTATACTAAAGTTGTACATATATTTTACGGACAATTAAGGACTGATTCATGAATGAGCCGCTTTAAGTAAAGCAATCTGACTATAAACATCAGCATTTATTAAGACTTCTTTATATTATACTGTACATTGTGAGCTACTTTCATTAGTATAATGTATTTACGATTCCATATTATAATTAATTATTAAATGTCAATCTGTCACTCCAACTGAAAAGTCAACAGACAAGAAACCCTAAGCCAAGGCTTTGTGGAGTGAACAGCTAGTTAAGAAAAAATTAAAGAGAGAAAGACAGTAAAGTGCACTTGAGTGTACTCTCATGCAGATAACCCGAGTAAAAGGGTAATGGAATACCATAGTACAGTGGCTATGGCACTACAATATATTTGAAAACTATGGTTATATGGTTAAAAGCCAGAGGAGCATTAACAAAAAATGAGTCATAAAGGCAATTTATACAAAAATAGACATCCCGGGATTAGATGAAATTTTATCCCGGAACCCCGGGACAAAGACATCCTCCCAAAATGAGAAACCCTAATATCAACACGAAGATGCTGATAAAAAAATGCCAAATTTTAAAACTTTGTTAAAACAGCGGAAGCTATTTTAACAAAATGGCTTACAAGAAGTATATATTTATTTGCACACAAATAAATATACACTACACTTCAGAATGAAAATGGACACCGAGTTTAACCATTATTTAATTTTCTTAGAATATAGTTTAAAATATTTGAGCTGCAGTACAAATAGGTTTGAAAAGTCTCACGTCGCCTGAGGCAAAACACAATTTTAATCATTTCTAAGCCAAAAAGAAGCGGTAAATACCTTTGTATTCATCAGTCTCATTATACTGGCAAAAATCATAGGAATAATTATTTTTTTAATCCAAAGGATTTAAAAGTCCCAGCTAAAGCTAATTAGTTTGGGAAACTCAGGATAACGAAGTCCTTTCCTTTATTTAGTAAACTGAAAATGTTTATTTTGAATCATTTAGGCGCTTTAGGCACATTTAAGGCATTTTAATCATTTTTTTCTCCTGTGTGTCGAAGTTTGTGATTATGTGGCTAGAGCTCGCTCAGTTCTTTTTTCTTTTCTTTTTTCTTTTTTATTCTTCTCCGCTTATAGTCTATTATATACTATAGGAATAATATTTACCGTTATTTCAGCAATATTGCTCCACCGAAAATTGAGGATAAAAGATCGTCAATCAATTAGCGTGGAACTCAAAGTACCATGGTGGCAACTGTGTAAAAAGAATAAGTGGGAAATTATGACTAATTTCAGAAAACTATGAGAGGAGACATTTTTGTAGAAGTGTTGCAAAAGATTTAATGTAAGCCAAGATTCTGCACGTTGGATGAGCGCCCTCTCAAATCGATAGTCCAAGTTCGAGAGTTGAATAATTGCAGAAACAGAGATTAATGATTGCATCTTAAAAACCTATTTTGTTCTAGATGGCATCACAGAAAGACTCAAAATCCACGAGTGCATCTGTAGGTGTGTTAGCCTTAAAAATAAGTATTGCCCCTCCACTGAAACAAAATTAGTGTGAATTGCTGTGAGTATATTGATTAAGGGGCAGAAAAACAACCCCTGAGTGAAAAAAGATCGGTGATGTAGAACCTAAACAACATTTCATAAAGAAGAAACCACAGGTCAGTCTGAATGGCAGAGGGAAAAGGAAGCAGGTGCACTGCAGCCTCAGGGGTCGGGGGTGCGGCCTCTCCCCAATATGAAGTGACGACCCTCTTCAGAAACTGTGTATGGTCCTTGACCATTCGAACTGGAGGCTACATTCAGAAGATTTCTCGTAATATAATCTGTTTGTGAAATGTTTATGGGATTAGGATTCTGTACTCATCCTTTTCTTCAGACAAATTTTAGAGGACAAATTACTTTTCTATATTTCTATCATTTTCCTAAGCTGAGAGGAAGAGGCTCTGATGCTTGGGGACACAAGACAGTCACCTAGGACCCTTCAGTTTAGTTAGGAGAACTTAGGACTGGTCTTTGTGGACAGCGAAAGGAGGATATGCGACCCCCGCCCCCCACTATCCTCACCAAGGGTGGAAGTAAAATGCCTGATTAGTCTTGAATTTCTAGGATAAGATCATGTTACATGGTGTTGGTTTGGACATTACGATTATACACAGTACAGATAAAATGACTCTTTTTACATATTTCCAATATCCCCAAATACAAAATGAACAGGTTATTAACCCCAATACTTAATCATTAACTGGTAGGATGAGACTGAAATCCAGCAAAACTGATATCTTGTTCATGAGCTAATCTTGCATCACTTACCCTGTGCTTAATAATGAGGAATATTTGACAATATTGACGGCAATCTTCAGCTGCAAGCGTTCATTTTTTTTTGTACTTGAAAACGAAACTTTTAATGCGGCCATTAAACTAGATGCAGTATTGTTCAGTAAGGATTTCGATATCTACAGATATCAGAGTATTGCTTCCGAAAGTTACAAATCCTGTTCGACCATTACAAGATTACTTTTCTTCAGTTTCAGTTCTGGCAGCCCTCAGTGGTCTCCGTCTTCTAGACAAAAACAGATAATTATCAGTTACACCATACAGGGAGATTATCTTGTTTGGTTCCTTTTCTTCTTAATTTAATAGAGAACTATTTTCATTCATGTTACCTCAAACATTACTGTGTTCTACTTGTTTGACTAAGATTTGGCATCTACCACATTCTTTTAATGTGCCACAGTGAAACTCAGAACAGTAACAGAAAACTTCAATTCTCTTTACATTTCAATAATATTTTCTCCAGAAAACCTCCTAAAAACCTTAGTATCCAAAGCATGTAATGAATGAAGAAAAGTTTAATGGGTGTTTCATCCCAACACTCATCCAGTGCAACTGATAATAGAATGAATTTCAATTCTTGCTAATGCAGGAGTGAAACATCGAGAGGAAAGAATTTTGTCATTCATTTATGGTTTTGGATTTGAAAGTTGTCAGTGGAAAATGTCACTTAACGAAGGCAGTCGTCTGAAAAATAGCCAGACTATCCTCAACTTTTTACGCTTCGTTGCTCGTTCTCGTCCTCTCCATTTCAGCAGTTTTATGACCTCCGACAACGAAGCTGGAATAATGGTGTGCGTTCAGCTGTTTCTGAGTGTTTGTTCTTTGTTCACGGAATATCTCCAATAAAGATAATAAGTATGCATATTCATAATTATTTTATTATTCAGTTACCCGTATCAAAACATTCTAAAACCTCATTGCTCAGAGTCAATTGATACAAACATAGTACAACTGATTTCAACCGATTACGTATAACGGATTATGTGTACTCTTTCAAAGTATCCGGGTGTAGGTATTTGGCAAAGGTATGCATTTCAGTAATATCAATTTAGCTTTTATCGATGTTTTTACACAAGAACATAGTCATACCTTGTCCTATTTTTACCTTCGGAAGTACCATTATTAAAGGCAGTCCAGGCTTTTTTAAAGTAGACTAGAGTCATAGGTTCGTTATTTCTCCTACCACAGCTTTTTCATTTTTTTTTTTTGCCCAACCGCATCCACATAAGTTTGGTGCATCTGCATACCTCTTCAGACTTCACAGGTTTACAGCGTTATTGAAAAAATTATCATTAAAAGAACCATGAACTAAGCTTCATGACAAACTATACTAACCTATGAACATTATTCTTGTTTATTTAATTTTTCGTATTCGTGTTGAAGTTTCCGCGTTTACAAAATTCATTTGCTAAACCAGGAGTTTTCATGTCGAGTTTTCGTGGCGAGATTCCTTTTTTTTATTTGTTATTTACAAACCAGTACTCGCGTTGAGGTTTCCACTTTTATGAAATCCATTTGCTACACCACGACTTTTCATGTTGAGTTTTCTGTGAAATCCTGTCAAGATTACTTTTTTTTTTTTTTTTTTTTATTTACAAGACAGTATCCGCGTTGAGGTTTCCGTGTTTACGAAATTTACTGTTAAATCCATTATCAGCATTGAGTCTTCCGCCGAACTGTAAATTATGGAGATTTTACGGCATAAGTTTTCCGCCATGCTATGCACCAGTGGTAACTGTATTTACAGGTATTTTACGGCCAACCTGCTAAGTATCGACATTGAGTATTTCCGCCCTTACATAGTATTAATATACATGACCGTTCCAGCTTAGTTGCACTTGTATTACTGGGATATAACTTCATTTACAATTCGTTTACTATTATTTCCACGTCGCCCGCGTGAGTTTTCCGTACCTGAGTGGATTTTGCTTACAGTCTATTAGACTACCCTTTCCCACGCTAATTGCGTGAGGCATTTACAATTTGTTTTACTGTTATTTCCACGTCTCCTGCATGAGACTTCCGCACTGCATGGAGGATATTGTCAGCTTTTGGCTGTTATCTCATCTGCTTCTGCAGATATCCCAGTCATAGGGAATCCTTGTTATTTTTTCCCTGGTATAGAGTTGAGTATATATATACGTATATATATATAATATATATATATATATATATATATAATATATATATATATATATAGGATAATATATATTATAATTATATTTAGATACATATATATATATATATATTATATATATATATATATATATATATATATATTTATATATATGTATATACATATGTATATATATATATAGATATAATATATATATATATATATATATATATATATATATATATATTTTATATCCACTATATTTAGAAGATATATGATGATACAAAAGACACTTTTCTCGCTCTCGCTCATAATATTTAGAAAATTCTTCGGAGTAAGTGTTATTTAGAATCTTGTCAGTGTTAAGATGAGAATGCAAAATTAGTTCAGTGGCTTTGCTGGTTGTAGAAATGATGAAAAATTATATATACAAAAAACCTAGTTGTAGGCAGCCTAATATTTTAGGGAAGGTCAAAATTCCACTGAATGCTTAGAAATCAAACGCAAACGAAAGTAAAGGGATCATATTTTGCACAATAGTAGCGTGTTATTTCGTAGGATTTACGGAAAAGTACCTGGGACAACATTTATAATTAACGATACTTACAGCAATAACAATAAGTGATTGTTATGTGATTGCCATGAGTTGCCAGAAGTTAATGTTAAACGCCCAACACCCGCTCCAAAAATAAAAAAAAAAAAAAAAAAAATGTAGTGTTCCTTGCTAGTTTCCACAGTACATTCATAAATTACCGATTTCAGATTCCTCGTCAATCTTCACACGCTGATGATCTTAAGCCTTGGAAAAATCTCTTACCTTTCGTATTTTTATGATGATGTTTGTCTCGTTAAGAATTACTCAGAACTAAACTGAGTAGTGTCTCAGACTACATTAGACAAATCCTTGGCCATTATGATAGCATAGGTACAGTCTTGGATCCTGTATTCTGTTAAATTTTGTCAGGTACGAGGTACATACGTAGGTTCCAACTTCTTTTATGACCTGTGCGGATGTATTGATAACGCCCTGGACTGTCACTTGAAAGACCGGAGTTGTGTTAGAAATTTATTTTTGTGACAAACATTCCTATATGTTCATTTCTATCATATCTCCCGGTGAAATGGCAAGTCGAATTAGTTGTTAGTAATTCGGGTAATCATAAGACAGGAAGTTTGGTAAAATTCATTGGTATGTTAGGCACGAGGCATCTGCCCAGGAAAAATCTCAGCAACGGGGCACTTAGGTTGTAACATTTATGACTAATGTGAATTAAATGCTAACATCTAGGACTCTCAATGAAAGACTAGGGTCTGGGTTTCCCGATTGTAAGTCCATATATATATATATATATATTTTAAATTATATATATATTAAATATATATATATTATATATATATATATATTAGATTATAATATTATATATATATATTATATATGTAAGGCCTAGGGATTTTGAGTAATAATATATTGTTCGTGCTTTCTCTGTGACCTATGGAATGTGGAGAACAGTGCAGGAGTGACGACCTGAGAGTAGCTGATCAATGAGTTTTCTGGGGGTGGCGTGAGATAAAAGTGCTTAGTTCAGGAAGTCAATGTACGGCAGTTTTATGAACTCTTCTCAAAGTGCCTTTGGGAAGACTTGCACAGAGATTCGTGGGAGGAAGGCAAAGCCACGATGGCAGATGCCGAAAGTATTTTTATTTATCAGTGAGTGAGATATTCCGGCTGCAATGGGTGAGTCTTGAATTACTTTAGCCAAAGGGATGGCTTGTTTGATATCTTGTAAGATGTTCCATTTTATTAACTTTGTCTTTAAACTTGTGTGTACTTACCGGATGTGTTTCTGTATCTTTGAAACAGACGATCTGGAAATGCCGGGGGACAAAGAGTTCCCGGAGGGGTGTGGACTTTTGGGTGACTTGACATGTACTGTTTTTTGAGGTTAGTCTGTAAGGGGACTGGATTACTTGGTTAATTTGATTTCTTTATTCTTGTTAATAAACGCTAATGTTATGATGCAACTCTCTCATTTTTCATTACCTGTTAGAATGGAGCAGAAAGAGGTGGAGAGAGAAAGAGATTGTCGTGCTAGAGAGAGAGAGAGAGAGAGAAAGAGATTCCTTGCCGAGAGAGAGAGAGAGAGAGAGAGGCTGTGTATGTAATGGGGTGGGGGTCTGCCTTCCGTTTCGTGTCCACGCTTACCTTATGAATACTGGGGTTCTTCCCCCATGTTATAATATGGATATATATTATATATACTATATATATATTATATATATATATATATATATATATATATATATATTATTTTCCTTTGTTAATCATTGTATATATTAGTATTTGCATTGTCATTAATATCTAATTAGGCTAATGGAGGATTTCTGTAATCATTTAGTTTAAAAACATTTCTCAAGAAAAGAACAACTTTTACTCTCTCTCTCTCTCTCGTCTCTCTCCTTCTGCTCTCTCTCTCTCTCTCTCACCCTCTCTGCAATTGCAAATGTTTTCCTTCAAACGAATATTCTTCTCTCTCTTTCTCTTTCTCTCCCTCTTTATAGATGCAGTGTCTAATTAGTTAATTTTGCCATTCTCTTTACTTTCCTTATCGCTAGAGCCATGTCAAAAATCGTGTATGGATTGGAAGAAGAAGAGTTTTAATTGTATTTGAAGCCGAAAAATGATTTGCAAAAATGTGGAAACTTTACGCACGAAAGCACCTTGGCAATCTATTCAACTTTCTGCAGTCGTGGAAGTTCTTCTCCCGAGGGTATCCGCTTCTATTGACATAAAGCCATCAGACTGAAATTGTAATTAAGGCAAAATTTATTCCACCACAGCATATACGTTTCAACACTCACGTTAAAGGGGAACTTCTGGTTCATAGCCATTAAATTCGTAGAACAGAACTTTTAATAAATTTTAAAAATGAGCCATTGCTCGAATCTGTACGTAATCCCATTTTTTTTACAATTTAATTTCAAATTAGCGCAGAGGTACTTCAATGGAGGACACCATTTATCAAGGATGCGACTATGTTGCCGGATTGGTACTGATGACTCAGTGTAGCAGTAGCAGTCGCCTCAATAACGAGCGCAGCGAAGCGCACGTATTGTAGAGTATTTGTCCTCGGTATTGTCTTCGTGTTTTAGGTGAATTGTCAATCAAATAGCGTCAATTATGCCAACTTATATGGCGTTTGGTTGTGCCGATACTTTTGGCAAGTGTCCAAAAGCTATATCATTCCACAGAATTCCGTCAATAAGAGAAATCAAGTCTTTGGCTCGATGGCTCTTCAAAGGGAGGATATCAGCATCAAAACATTTCAAACCATTGGCTGTTCGTAACATATCTTGCCAACAGATTCAAAAGATGACATTAGGAGCAGGTTATTAGATATGGCTATATATATAATATATTTTGGGAACTTAATTTCCCTCTGAACAGACCACGGTACCGACGAAGATAGGGCGGGCCCGCTATCTACACTATGGTGCCTCCACTCGTAATGGATTTGAATTGAAATTTATTCTTGTCAATCGCCATGTGTGTCGTGTGCTGGAGTGAACGGCAGTATTCCCGCTGTGTGTGTGTATGCGTGTGTCCATGAACTGATGAGGGCCTTCACTTAGTCATTTGTAACTAGTTTAATTAATGGGGTTTTAGAATTTAGGACTGCATATGCCTAACTATGCGTACTTCAGGCTACATCTTTATTTACCATTTCAATCATATATTTTCAGCTGACAAATAGAAACCAAAAAGGATATTATCTGAAGATGCTGTACCCTCGGAATAGTTCCGCCTGTATATATATATATATATATATATATATATATATATATATATATATATATATATATATATATATATAATATATATATATAATATATATATATATATATATATATATATATATATATATGTATATATATATAAATATATATATATATATATATATATATATATATACATATATATATATATATATATATAAATTCGCTTTTCAAGAAACATTGCTTTTTACAGACCTTAAAGTACAATCATTTTATCTCACTGCTGACACAGTCGGTAGTGAAGAAATTCCTTCTTCTCTAAATCTCTCGCTATTATTCCCTCGGCGACCCTTTTTCCCTTTTCCCTAACTTGTAAATGCTAGAAGCCCTTCTTCTGGTTACCAAGCCCTCCTTGGAGATAATCCCAGCTCGTCCGGTGGGAGATGTGAAAGTCGGATGGACCACATGGCCCACAAGGGATCCGCGAGGTCATAGGTAGCGCGCCAAAAGCCTTATGTTTCACCATACAAAATGGGCGACACCTTGGAGAATTGGAAGATTAATCCAGCAGAAGGCATAACAGGGGCAGCACCACTTGCGCCCGAGAGAGACATAACCGACGCAGATCTGACGCACACTGGCCCTTGACCTCCTCCGCTCCTATAAAGCCTTTTCCTCAACGTGGCTGCCTACCCAATCCAATAACTTTCCATCGCCAATATCCCATATACCCGCTCCCCCATTGTTGGTACATCTACGAGGACTCATCTCTCTGGAATAAGGTAAAATGCCAGGAATCTGTCGTTTACTAGTGATGTAGTTGTTTTTCTTGTGCTAATCATTTTCTGTTTTCAAACCGAAATTCTCCCAAAGACCTGACTTTGTTATGAATTTGTGTCCTTAAGTGATTTCTTTAGAGAGTTTTATAATTAAGGAATCCTTGTTTGCGCTAATTCCACCAAGTAACCGACTGGATTCTCCATTGTAGACGGATTTTTCTCTGTGTGGATCCTTTGTTTTGATTATGCTTTATTACCGTGGTCAACCCAATGCAGTTTAATCTATTGTGCCACTGAAGTGGGATTCCCCGCACCTTCAGTAGTCATCCTTCCATCCTAATGTTCTCCTTCGGCAGGACCCAATTACCTGTCTTATTTATCCCCATCTTCTGATGTTGTTATTGTAAGTATACATATATTTAGGTAACCTAGGAGTTTATCTCACATTACCTTTTCTAGTAAGTCCCTCAGTTCACTATCCTTCTTATGTTCTATTGTACTTGTCCCGGAATTGTATTCAGTTCTGCGTCATCCCTTGTAGTAGATTAAAGTATTAATAATATTATTAATATATATGTATATATATATATATATATTATATATATATATATATATATGTGTGTGTGTGTGTGTGTGTGTGTGTGTGTGTGTGTGCGTGTGTGTGTGTGTGTGTGTGTGTTTAACCTGTTAGAGGAAGAAGATCGAGAGGGAGACAGAGAATTAGATGGCGTGATAATGTGAAAGAAGATATGGTGAGAAGAGGTTTGGTGGAGGAGGTGCATCATTTGGGATGGCCAGAGTCAGAAATTGTTTGAAAAATTAAAATCTTCTTTAATAACTCTCCCATTATTACGTTCACCGGACTTTTCTCTCCCTTTATTGTTTAGTGACAGATGCCAGTGATGTAGGTTTAGGTGCTGTCCTTCTTCAAAGACCGTCCTGATGAAACGTCTCATCCTGTGGCGTATTTCTCTAAGAGGTTGTTGCAAGCAGAGAGGAGGTACTAGACCGTGGAGAAGGAAGCCTTGTGTGTTTAGTAAAAGCCTTCCTCCAATTGAAGTAAGCATGTTGTCCTCTCCAGCTCCAATAAATGTATTAACGGATCATAATCCGCTTATTTTCATAAGTAAAATTCAAAATTAAGAATCATCGTAGCTTACAATGAGTCTTATTCTGCAGGCATAACACCTTAATATCCAACACATATCTGACAAAAGTAATGTTGTCCCTGATACTTTATCCAGAGCCTTCAAGGTGTAATTTGTTTAGTAGTAGTTAACGTTTCCAGAATGCCTCAATGTTAACGATGTTTTTTTTCAGTTCCAATATTTACATTGCTTTTCTTTCTTCTCCCTCTATTTTGTTAGTGTAGTAAACTTGATGCAAAGTTTTTTTATTTTATTTTAATAGAATTTATTAAAGTTTAAGTTTTGAATATTAAAAAATAATAAATTATTTTTTTTTCCTTTTGGCAGGGAGCTGTATTAATTTGCTTAATTTTTATTCGTGGTCTATAAAGTAAATTTCCTTTAGTTACTTTCAATTTATTTTCTTTATGCCATGAACAAAAGACTGGTTAAAGTTTTCCTCGCTCCACGAAGGTTGTAATTATTTAAGTGGTACCTCGCCCCATGAGAGTTGTTTTTTCTCTTTCCATGTATTTTTTTCGGCTGGATGCTTGTTTGGTGATTCGCGGGTCGTCTCACTTTTGGTGGGGACTGTTAGCTGAGGATGAAAAGGAGTATGGATTCGGCTCCTTATCTTGGAGGTTTTCCTGACCTTATTCCTGCAGGACGTTTAAAAAGCTGGAGATACTCTTGGGGGATTATACACTCTGAAGGCCTTGCTGCATTTGAGGGCTCCCTTTTCAACTGTATTACGGAGGACGTTGATGGTGTTCCTCCTCCTAATTACTGAAGTCGCTGTGGAAGCTGCAACCTTGTTGTTTGTGAAACGTCTCCTGTGCCCTGATCGGGCGCCCTTCTTGTGTGCTGTAGAGGGTACTATATGTACTCCCTTTATCTACGTCTCTGCATCTCTGGACCTGCCTGCTGCCCTTGGGAGGGCATCCTGTCTTGTCACTGACCTTGCTTTCGTCCTGAAACCTCTGGAGTCGTGAAAAGGCTTGATTCTGTTTGGATAGTCGGTAAAGATATAAACTGAATTATTTGTTGTTAACATTACTAGCACGCGTTAATGTATCCTCCGGCTGCAGACCCCTTCGTGATTCCGGAGCAGCTGATTGACAACCGTGTGTGTGTGTTGAGTGGTGGTGCTATCACCCCAATAATATATAGGTTCTGCGTGCAACACCTTTTATGTTAGATCAACAGCGATCTGTGATAGCAAGTTATTTGTATTTGAGTTAATGTTTTTTAAGTAATTGTATAATCTAAGATTAAGATTCTTTCCCCCTTTCAGTATCTTCTAAAAAGTTTCAGGGATTTCCAGAAATAGTTGTTTTCCTTACTCTAATTGCTACTCCCATTCTATCGTGTGAATGAGGGTATGTTTTAGGTGAAGGCTTTTTTTTGTGTTGTATAACCTAATCATTTGTTTTTATTTTTTATTTTTTGTTTTTGTTTTGGGTTTTATAATAAATACTCAAAAGTTTTGATCAGTATGTTTGTTATCCTCTTTGAGTGATATTGCTGTTTTTTTCACTGTTTGGAGATCTTGGCCCTTGGCCTCAAATGCTAGTTATATAGATATGCATATCTTTTATGCATATTTAGCATCCTAAAAACATCTTTCCCCAACAACGCCTCTTCTGCCCAATCTAGCTAATTAACATTTTATTTTCATTTGACTTATTTAACACATTATTTCAACAAAATCCTCATCCTTTCAAACCGTTTTTCATCCAACTTTTTCCTATAAATACATATCTTCTCCCATTTTTGGGAAATCCCATTGTGCCAATGATAAACTGCTGGCTAACCGACTGTAGTAGATCTTCCTCTGGGAAGATAAGAGCATATATATATATATATATATATATATATATATATATAGATATATATATATATATATATATATATATATATTATATGTTTCAGAAGCACAGATATCGGATGTTAAAAAAGTGTGGTATGTTCACACCAGAGAAAAACTGACTTATCATCTCTCTCTCTCTCTCTCTCTCTCTCTCTCTCTCTCTCTCTCTCTCTCTCTCTCATTCACAAAGAAGCTCAAAAAAGAAAACACAAACACCACAACAAAACCCTTTAGCTGTTAGTAGCAGACGGACTTTAACCTCTCTATGAATTCAATTACCATGCCGATATTGCCACCGAAGTAAATGGTGATAGGATCTCCTTACTCTGAACACTAAGTGAGCATATTTCCAATACTGTCAATGAAATAATGATATTCAGCATAAGTGATCAATCCAAATTGAATTGAGAGGAAAGTTAGGGTCTGGATTTGCCACAGTTCATTTGAATTGCAAATTGAGCCGAACATGGGACTATTCGTATTATGACGGAGCAGATCTCCTGTTATTAATGTAGGAATACCTTCGGCAGTTGATGGAATCCATTTCAGCTCGAAGGTAAGCCTCGTAAATTGAGCCTGGAGATAAACTAGTGTTTCTGAGCTCTCAGACATTATCAGTTTTAGTATGTTTGTCGTTTACAGTCCCAGGAAACGGGGGTTTTTACGAAACTGCGTAAATTTATTCATTGGAATAACAAGGGTGAATTTGCATACACGCGGAACTTTCACCAAAACAAGAAAATCTGTCGTAGGAGGTGAACTCAAAGATGTTACGTTATACAACAGTAAACCAAAGATATATGGAAAGAAAATTGAAAAAAGAGGTTGCAATCATTATGGCACCGGTACAGTTGCATACTTGGTTTAAAAGAGACCAAAATGAAACATAGTGAAATTTATATGAGAAGAAAACGCGAATATTGTACTTGAAAGATCTTCCCTCGTTGTGATGACAGAGGAGTTTTGTATTTAAATCGAAGGAGTCGATGCATCCTTTGAATAGGCCGAAGGAACGATGCATGGATTGACCCTCTTCCCGTTTGACGGACGTTAGTTCGAATAATGAACAATCAAAATATGGCGGACACTATGAATACGTGCATATTGTCACAAACACAAATTCATAATTTCCCTATTCTTCATTCTTTTATTATAAACACACAACATAGACAGGAAAATAGTTTTCGGCTTGTCTTGTGAAATGTTATAGTTTTACGGCAAAGGTAGGGACTTCTGATCAAATACTTTTGCAAATTTAAATGACGATCAGGCTCCTGATTACAGATTTTCCCGCAAAAGAAAACTAGTCATAACAAGAATTCTAAACAAGAGTCAAGTTACTCTTCAAATGGTAATTGGAATCTGAATTTCTAAAATATATGATCATTCAAAAAAGTGCTAGTTTTCCCGCTTCTTCTCATTTGCGGCCAAATCAGTCAGAATAATCCGGATTGGACCTGTTTGAAACAATTCAAGGGAGCGTAAAGGGGGTTAATATCTTGAAAACGGCATGATTCCAGAAAAAGTGGCATTTTACGACCTAATCACGTCAGGCGCCTCTTCCTGTCTTTTAGGGCTTTTTTTTCCCCAACTTGAAAAAGAATGACTTCGGCTTCTTGAATGTCTAAATGAACATGCTGTTCCAGGACCAAATATGCCAAAACTTTTGGACTGCAGTGGACTGAAAACACAATTTCATAGAACTTGTGAGAAGATATAGGAACAGAAAGACCCAAAACGAAACCCTTGAACCGCCAACGGAAGTCATGATTGCCTTGACTTTTGCCAAACGTCCAGATCAGAATACGAACTTTGCCTTAGGTTCGGTATTTAGGAAAAACGATGAGACATTTCTAATGAAGACACAAATACAATTGAGGGAATTATCGATGCCATAATAAAAAACATGCATTCATCAAAGCATGAAAAGATTAGCAGTACCCTTAGATGAATAAATATGTAATTGAACAATACACCTGACAAAATACTGACAAATGCCGATCGGTTTAGGCCGCTAGGTTAGTAGTCTCAAGTAAAAAATGACGAAGATACATACAAACGTTAAGAAAACATTAATATTGTAATATAAAAAATTCTAACAAAGTGAAAGAGTTGCAGTTCTCAAAATTTCGTGTGGCGAAGGGAAACCTCCTATTACCTACACTAAGTAAAATATTCATGGAATTTTCCGTGAACAAGATATGAAACTGCTTTATTCCAGAAAATGTAAAATGATTTTCGATATATTGGCGACGCAATATGTATTTCAAAAAAGGGGGGCCGGAAAAAAAAAGGGGAAATATAAAAAACCTATCAGGCGGGAAAAAAGGGAAATATAAACACTGTCTTCGATAAGATTGCTTGACTTTGCGCCATCGAGAAAATTGATTTACGACGTGGAAAAAGATTGTAGCATGTTTTTTTTTTTATAATGTATTTAAATCTAGTTATACAAACATCTATAAGATTTCCTTACTTCAACATTTCCATTCAGGGCATAGAAATAACGTGTTAATAATTTATTCCCAAATATGAGATTGAATAATAGCACTTAATAGTTACGCTAAGTACAATTATAATCATTATGATTAAATAATAAGTAATTCCTTTTTGGTGAAAAAATGGACTTAATGTCTAAATTAGATTAGTATGTCTAAAGGTGATCTTTAAATAGTAATAATGGGTGATTAAGGACGTATAAATATGAATTAGGTAACCCTTATTGGTAAATAAATAAATAAAAATATCATTTAAATACATTCCTTTGTTCAATAATGTTAAATAAATATGATAGATTACTTAGCAATTCAAAATGAATATTAGCGTTATGCGGTTTAAGCCGGTTTACCTGTTCTTTAGTTTTCGTAGGATAAATTAGTTATGCAATTCTAAACTACCGTTTAAGCAAAGTCATTATTTATTATTAGAGAAAATAAAGTAATCAATTATTGTTGAATAAATATCTACTCATGATAAAATGAGAGTAATGTTTATATTAACTGAAACATTCTCATCAATAATTCGTAATATTCATAAATAAGCAATAAGTTCAGATTACGCACGAAACACAATTGACTTTTATGACTGGGCTTAGCTTTAGCACTAGAGCAAACGTCAGTTGGATCGAGACATCCTGGAGAGTGGTCGTGTTTAGTGTAAAAGAAAATCCTCCTCTTCTGGTGAGAATTAATTCAGAAGGGAACCAGATAAGTGCAGCAATATATGTTTGTTATTTTAGGTCTAAATTTTAGACATCTCTATATTGAAGGATTGTCTGGTGAATTTCGACTGCAGTTTGTGAAGCAGTTGGTAGGTTGCCGATTAGTAATTCATTTAAATTCAAACATTTATAATATTGTTTATTTAGGATGTAATATAAACAATTTAATTTCTTACTGATTAAGAAAACATTATCCACATTAACGTTATTAGGACTCTATGAGTATGTAGCCCTGGATACAGTATTGATGTATAGATATAGTTTTGAATCACTGCGATAAATTCATCCACGTTAATCTAGATCATCCAAAACTCTTCTGGTGGGTAAAAGAGCTCAGCTGACCCCTACGTATTATTCTCCAAGAAGCTGTGCGAAGGTGTGCAACTTCATGTCCCTTCCATCATTATCTCATCTCCATAAGGAACTCCCCTATTTTCCAACTATCCTGCCATGTGACTCCTAACGTTCCTTCTTGATGCTTTATTCGACAGGATGTTTTGGAT
>NC_087207.1:46375096-46407596 GCF_015104395.2 Macrobrachium nipponense
TTAGATAAAAACTACAAAATTACATACAGGAATGAAAATGAATATAGAAATCTAAATACAGGAGTACAAATATATGTATCATATTTTATAGCATGCATAAAGGTACAAGAGATCATTTCTGTTTATACATAAATGTGTATGATTTAAATTTGAGTGAGTGTGTGTGTGTGTGTGTGTATGTCCAAAATGGTCTACGTTGGTTAACGGTTGCTGATTCGTGTTGGGCGGGGTCTCAGCGACCTGAGTAAGGATTTTACTTGACTTTCGCTGACACTGGGTCTTTTCATGTCTTCTAGGGGGCGCGATGTTCTCGGTGGATTGGGGCGCGCTGTCTCGGTCCCTGTCGCTTGCGTATTCCTTCTCCTGCTGGAGGGGAGTATATGGTCCGATTCTTGTTGGAGGTTCAAGGTCGGCTTCTGAATAGCGATGCTCACCACTTCCGTTATTAATAGGCGACCGTAGTTGTCTCTCTGTGCACGACCTGGGTGCCTTCTATGAGCTCTTGTAGAGATGGCTTCCTGTCGTGAACATCTATATAATGTTGATGGATGGCCCAACCTTGTAGCAGCCTTAATAATGAAGAACAGCACCGCTCCGGGGGGACCTAAGGAGATGTGCACGAATGTAGTTTACAAATTTACTTGTCCAGAGGAGGTGTGTAAACCTCACAGCCAAAACTACATCGGGCACACTACAACCACCCTTCGGAGACGTCTTCTGCTCATAGAATCAAGTGCCCTTCCATCAACATTACATAGATGTTCACGACAGGAAGCCATCTCTACAAGAGCTCATAGAAGGCACCCAGGTCGTGCACAGAGAAGACAACTACGGTCGCCTATTAATAACGGAAGCGGTGAGCATCGCTATTTAGAAGCCGACCTTGAACGTCCAACAAGAATCGGACCATATACTCCCCTCTAGCAGGAGAAGTAATACACAAGCCAACAGGGACCAGACAGCGCCCCCCAATCCACCGAGAACATCGCGCCCCTTGGAAGACATGAGAAGACCAGCGTCAGCGAAAGTCAAGTAACATCCTTTTGGACATACACACACACTCACTCAAATTTAAATCATACACATTTATGTATAAACAGAAAATTATCTCTTGTACCTTTATGCATGCTATAAAATATATACATATATTTGTACTCCTGTATTTAGATTTCTATATTCATTTTCATTCCTGTATGTAATTTTGTAATTTTTATCTAAAACCAACATGTAACATATTAGATTTTAAACATACATTTAAAGAAACTCTAGCACATGCATTGTATTTTGAATTTTATTTATTTTTTAACCACTGTTTAAACTTTCACTCTTATTGTCACAGTACATATGTCCTTATGCTCTTTGTATCTAAAACAACGCCCTTAAGCTGTTAATCCCTAGACTAACCAGTACCCATACCTCAAGGTCATACCTCCCCACACGATGAAATAAATAGGCCGAAAGGTCAGATTGTAAGTCAGTAGTCGCTGATAATGCCATAAGGCGAAACAGCTGTCGTGACAAAATTCAATAAATGGAAGAAGGAAGTCTGCGTATTTTTCACCAGAAATTGACGAACGAGAATCGGAAAAAAAACTTCGTCAGTAAGAAGATACCTGCAAGAAACTTATTGATGCCACTAAACCAATTGCTTTTAACGAAAATTGTATTAGAGAAAAAACTATGCCCTAAAAGTATATATATATATATATATTATATATATATGAGAAACGTTTCATGTTGCTTCAACACCACATCATCAGTCTGCAATAATTAAAATTTTTACTTAATGAAATACAAGTTAAAAGCACAAATTATAACCAATAAAAAATCAGCTAAAAGTATTTAAAAAAATAAAAACAAAACATGAGTAAGTGAGAAAGGCTACCTATTCAAGGTGAGGAAAAGAGCCAAGTGACCACAACAGTTCGTACATGCCCAGACAACTCTTAGACCAGAGAGAGAGGAGACGAAGAAACATTAGAGTTTAAGCCTGGAGAGAGGTGCTTGATAAATAAAGAATAAAGGGTCATTAATTAGGCTGTTAGTTTAGTAGTGCCTATTATTGAAAAATGCTTTTTTCTACATTAAATTTGCATTTGGATGCATGAGTCCTTATATCAGAAAATTCGGGGCTGGATATTCTTGACCCTGTCCTATAACTAAGACCTAGATGGCTATAATAACGAACCTGCAACAGCCTTTCTCACTTACTCATGTTTTGTTTTTATTTTTTAAAAATATTTCTAGCTGATTTTTTATTGGTAATAATTTGTACTTTTAACTTGTGTGTTATTAAGTAAAAAATTTAATTATTGCAGACTGATGATGTGTTGAAGGAACATGAAACGTTTCTCATATAAATGAAGCAAGCTTCTTAGACTGCTTCCTGGTACTCCTGAAGTTTGTATCAACGATTTTCTTATATATATATATATATATATATATATATATATAATATATATATAGTAATATATATATATATATATATGTAGATATATATATATATATATATATATATATATATATATATATGCTTAAAAAATCACAGTAGATTGTTGATTTTATAAACAAATTAAATAGTTTAAATTTGAATTTGAGTTTAATATGGTTAATTTTGATGTTGTCTTTATTTACAAAAGTGCCTGTAGATGACTTTCTTGAATATTTGGAGGAGGAATTAGAACGTCATGACATTCCCTTAAGTGTAGCAAACCCTTATTAGTCTCATAAGGTTATGCATCAAAGATAGTAAATTTTGTTTTAATGGGGAATTTTTTGTACAAAAGTTTGGGATGGCTATGGCTAATCCCTTATCTCCTGTCCTTAGCAATATTTACATGGAATTTTTTGAGACAAAACTCTTACCAAGAAATTTGCCCCAAAAAGTTATTTGGATTAGATATGTGGATGATATCTTCTGTATTTGGCAAGTTCACGAAAATCTCCAGGAATTCCTTAATAATCTCAATAATTTAGTCCCTTCAGTAAAAATATACTGTAGAGGAAGAAAGAAATTGTAATTTGAATTTTCTTGATGTAACTGTCCATAGAAATGATAGAAATTTCACCTTTACAGTCTTTTGAAAATCAACTAACATTGCCTCTTTTGTTTATTACTACTCCAATCACCATCAAAATGATAAATTCTCTGTTTTTTTCTGGGATGTTCCTAAGGGCTTTACGTGTCTGTAGCCCGCAGTTTATTGATGCTGAAATTGAAACTATTTATGATATTGCATTGAAACTTAAATACCCAAGGACTTTTGTAGATGTGGCATGGAAAAGAGCTAAAAAAACATTTTACTCAACTAATGACAAACTTAAATTTAGTAAGAATAACATTCTAAAATTACCTTATGATGAAAGGTTTTTAGATATTCCTAGAATTTTAAAGCTTTTTAACATAAATGTTGTTTTCAGTAATATTAATGTCAAGAGTTTAATAATAAAAAAATCTCCTAAAAATCTTCCAGGCTGCATATATGAAATTCCTTGCAAAAAGTGTGATAAAGTCTATTACGGACAGACCGGTAAATCTCTTTCACAAACGTCTCAAACAGCATCAATTCTGTGAGAACTGGGCAAATATCGAATGCATTATTTGTACATATGAGAGATTTAGACCATCCTATTAACTGGAGTCAAGCAAGAGCCTTAATCCCATGTAATGACAAAGTTAAAAGGAATATCATTGAATCTTGTTTCATCAAGTCAAATAATAGAAATGTTATAAATCTAAGTCTTGGTTTATTTAAACTTGACTGGGCCCCGAGTTGGTTAACCACCTGTGGTACTACTTCTCCAGAAGTGGAGGATTCCGTATTCTTCGACGAGAATAATAAGCATTAGTAATAACGAAGCTTTTTAGTGACAAGTTTGTTTTATAAATTAGCCTGTAAATCGTCAGGATGTTCTTTTTTTACGATTTCCTCTTCTGTTTTGGGCCCCCCTTACTTTGGTTTGAATGAGTTGATATTCCTATCTTAATTTTGTATACGTGTAGTTTGAATTATTAAGTGTGATAGTGGTTAATTGATTTCCTGTATTCAAGAGGTTCAGGTGTAATTTGTATCTAATTATTCACCCATCAAATTTATGGTTTTTCGTTGTGTTTGTTTACTCTCCCCTTGAATTCATCCTTGCACTTTGAGTTTTTGGTATGAGTCCACCCTATTGTGGACTTCATATCAGTGTTATATGAATATTTGAAGGAAATTGAATAGTATATTTTGGTGATGGCAAAACGAGTCGTTACAATACTCACAATACTAGGGCTTTAGGTAAACGATGAGAGACTTACGATGTACTGTAACAAATCTTAACATTATAACCTTTCACTGTACCACTAATTAGTTTGATAACGTGATAGCCGGAGGGTAAAATAAAGGGGTTTTTGTTAGCTGGCAAACGTCGTTAGGATATAATTGGCATTCTATTTCGAGAAGTATAGTGCCTAGACTTGAGAAGTTTTTGAATTGGCTTAATCTAAGCTTAACTAAATACATTCTGTATAAAGGGTTTCTCTTTTACTAAGAATATAAACTATTTCCTACATTCTATTTTGTTGTGACTATATGTGAAAAAAGAAGGTAAAATTTCGATATATCGTCGTCTGTAAAGACATGCTAACAATCTTTCTAATCTGGGCATGAACGTTTGAATATTATTTGCTGCTTGCAAACACACATGAAAATGCATTCGAAGCGAGCAGATATTTCAGTACAGGGACTTGGCTTTTATAAATGCACAAGATCAATTAATGCTTGCAACTGTTTCAGAAAATTAACCAGTCATGATTAGTAAATTACACTTCCGTTTTTCATGATAAAAATCGTTTAATTTTTCTTATAATATAAAATTAATAGGCTAGATACACAGAAATTGACAGACTTTTATTCAATGGGACCTGCCTATTCATATTCATATTGGTAATATTTAAGGTCTTAATTACATTATTTTTATATGAGAGAGAGAGAGAGAGAGAGAGAGAGGAGAGAGAGAGGAGAGAGAGAGAGAGAGAGAGAGAGAGAATTAATAATGATTGTAGCTTTATTTGGATATCAAACCAAGCTCCAATTTATAAACTAAAGAAATAATGAAATAATATCAGTTACTCTATTATCACACGCTACTTATCAAATTACTCTTCTTGAGACTGATCCTCCCGTGAGGGAAAGGCTTTAGATAATTGCCTCTTTCCGGCGTCCAGTTTTCCTAGGGTTGATCTGGGCCTGAACCGAAGAAAAGGGAATAGAGACTGAAAAGAATTCTATATCTGAATGAACGAAAACATGAGAACATTTCCTGCATTCTGTTCAGTATTATCAAGGGTATTTCGCCTTTCTTTTGTGAACTAATTACTCGGCATCCAAAATTATGTTTTTGTTTCATTTTATGTTCATTGTTAGGGGGACTATAAGTATCATATCCTTATCCAGATTACATTTGGCGTTTGCTAAAACACATTTTACTTTCAAGAAGAAAATTACTATTATTTTGTACATGATTCAAATATGAAAAGATTAATCCACCATGATGTTACACGAGTTTATTGTTACAGCATACTAATAGAGCAAGCTACCTATTGTAATAGGACGATGGTCGGTGGAATTTCGAGCGCTGTGCCCCCAAACATTATTTTTTAAATTAATGGAAAATATAGTAATATGCTTTGATATTTATGAATAGCGAAAGCCTGTTTGGGTTTATGCTCGACAACTAAAACAGTTTTAATTTACTTAATAAAAAAGTGATAGAAGTAATGATATTAACATATTAATTTGAAAGTTAATTTTCCATTAATACTTGTCCTCTCGTGAGAGACCATGCTGATATTTCGCAAATGAATTTTTGTAATTTGTACACAAGCTATCTCAGCGATTGCTTCCAAACCTAACACCGGATTGTGGATTTTTTTATATTTTACCTAATTGTCTTAATTATGTAAACAGACTCCAATGTATCTTTATTTCATCACTTTTTTCCCGAAATTTAACTATGACTAACGAAAACCTTCTTGCCTGATCGCATTCAATTGGAATTCCAGGCTTATTCAAGATTACAAAGAAACATAATCAACTTCCATGAAAATACATGAGCGAGTGTCCTTTTGCATTGCCTAATGAGTGACAGCGCAGTTGCTTTCAAACAAAGAGGCAGGGCAGAACGTATTCGGGAATAAATGATGTTTGCATATTTTAACGCAAGGCCCAAAGCCGTCGAGCACGGTTTTTTAAAAGGCCTCATAGCAGCTTTAGTAATACAGTGAATTAAACCTGTCACATTTATGAGAACATTTCATTAGGCAGCGGCCATCCCACATTTTTCAGATCTCGATTACAAATAAACTTTATGACAAATGGTAATGCGAAATGCGATGAGAAACATCATGATAATTTTTTAGTTGACATAAATCTTGATAAGTATAGCTTGAGAATGCTGGAATGCATACTAATTAGTTATCTGGCATGGATGCTCAATTATATATATATATATATATATATATATATATATATATATATATATATATATATATATATATATATATATATATATATATATATATATATATATATATATATATATATATATATATATATATATATATATGTGTGTGTGTGTGTGTGTGTGTGTGGACAACAGAAATCGGCTATTTTCAACCATATAAATGAACATAACCATAGAACAAATAAACTGGAATTTGTCATGTATAATTCATAGCAGTAACTGGCAGTGCAAGAGTCAAATGATGGAATTGGCCTTAATTAAAGAGAGGCAGGTAATGAACATCTAAAAAAGAGCATGGGATTCAGATGTGATCGACAAGATTTTCATTCAACCAACGCTTAAGAAGATTAAAGGAAGATTATCAGTAGGAGTGGCCTAAATTGGCTTACCTGTGGATGGATCTCTTGTATAAAATACCACCTTTTCTGTAAACTTTTCTCAAGAGGGAGACAGCGGTCTCTGAATATACTATTTTTCTCTCTATATTTTGGTGTTTATGGGCTCCTTTTATTATATGGACTTCTGTTGTAAACAGAACATTTTTACCAGTCATAGTGTATATATATATATATATATATAATATATATATATATATATATATATATATAAATATATATATATATATATATGTATATATATATATACATATATATATATATATATATATATATATATATATATATGATATATATATATGTGTGTGTGTGTGTGTGTGTGTGTGTGTATATGTATATGTATATATATATATATATATATATATATATATATATATATATATAGATATAATATAGATATATATATAGATATATATATACTATATATATATATATATATATATATATATATATATATATATATATATATATATCTATATATATATATATATATATATATATATATATATATATATATATAAATATATATATAAATATATATATATATATATATATATATATATATATATATATATAGATATATATATTTATCTATATATATATATATATATATATAGATATATATATATCTATGTATATATATATATATATATATATATATATATATATATATATATATATATATATATATATATGAAATATCTAAGTTTGTTGATATACGTATGCTTGTTATAACAGGCATCCTACAGTTACCTAGCCCAAACATGACAAAGATTATCGGAGGGAGGTGACATGAATAATGAATAATGGAGGGATTTATTTACGATGGAAGATAAAAACTTGCCTCCTAAGAGATAGAAGTTTATAATGATCTGAAAGAAAACAGAAGCTAAAGTAGAGTTTCGAAGCTTAGCAGCAAATGAACCATGCAATCCAAGAATGAATAATTCCAATGAGTAAAATGCGAAGACCTGGTCAGGTAATTTAACAAGTGTATTGGCGTTTATTTCGGCCTATTGCGGAGGAGGAAATAAATGAGCACCCAAACGGGATATCAATATTTCAAATGGAGACAACAATAATAATATGGGCGAAGGAACGGACCTGAATGATTTAAAAATACGTCTGGTTTATAAAGGAGCAGATTTGACAAACGCAATGCGATGATCTTTGCCAGTCAAATTTCGAGTAACACGATAACCTAAAATTTTGAGGAACGTGGAAAGTTGTATTTACAATTTCACAAAAATTACACAAAAATGATTTTAACATTATTTTTTTCCTTTTTTTTTGTACTTGATAAAGTTCTCCAAATATCCATTTGAGGTAGGAGTCTGTCACTTATTAGCAAATTGTATAACAGTAGCCTTATATACGATGCCCAACGATTTTGGCTGAAAAGTCTATATATTCTGCAAAAAAATATTCACATCATAATTATTAGTTTTAAGAGAGATAACAAGCCAATTTAACTCATTTTATTTTTTTCTTTTCTTAAGAAAATTCTTAAAAGCCACGAAAAACATTCCACCCGCTATATAATTTCACTTTTTAAAAACTAATATTGAATAGAATTACCGGTTGTAATTTATCTGTAGACTTTATAATTCACAAGCTTTGTATGGATCTAAAACGTGATATTTCAATTGGCTGTGAAATTCAAAGCATGACCTTTACACCACTAATGCAAGACATAACGTATAACACTGGAGTTGTGCGCAGTTAATCATGCAATATCCAAATACACTTCCACCAGTGTAGTTAATCAAAAAGGAACATTTAATATTGAACAAATAATTTTTGAACGAGCTACTAAAACAGAGATATGTTAGCATTGCGCTGTGAAGCAATTTCATATATTGACTTCGGAAATACTCAACTCTTAAGCCATCTTACGTAACTAACAGAACAAGGCACGAGAATGTACAGAATTATCTTGCACTTGAGGCAGTTTCGTCAAATATTTAACCATTTTTTGTCTTCTGAAAACTACGTACCTACGTCGGGGCGCTCACAGCGGCTAACTGAAATGCAAAACTAACTATAATTATAAACATTAAACGAGGTAAAATCCACTGTATTTAAGTATAAACAAATTTTTTTCGTAGTTTTTCCGAAGAATGATTGATTTATGATATTTTGGCTGCACTCTCAGCTATTCCATACTTAAGACGACAAAAGGAGGGAACTGGAGTGGTTGGACAGCAATATAAATACATCCAGAATATGAAGAAAATGAAGCACATGGATCAATAAGGCAGAACTGGAAGAAACCCAAACAGTTGCACTGAGAAGTAACAGTTAGGAGTGTCGGGCAACAAGACTTAAGAAAGCCAGCTAGAAATATGTAGAGTAAAAGATTGTGAATCGGCTGCAGCTAGGGGCCGCAATAAGGAAGGAAATACCATTTGATAATACTAACAGTAACACGAGGTGAGAAGCTCTGAATGCACCGACTTCCTAAGCGTTTTGGTCAAAGTATGGCATTGGAAGGTCAGATGGAAAGTAAAGAAGATAAATATATCTTTTGAGTTTTGAGGTCTACATAACTTTGTGTTTCATAAAAACCACGTTAGTTGCCGGGAGCTTTTATGCATTAGGTTCTTTTTCGGTGGATCTATCATAGAGCAAATGTCTTGGATGATTATACATTTGTGTAGGTAAATGAAAGAAACATTCACTACAATATATGAACCTTTATGCATATGTAATGTATTCTTTATATTTCGTGTTAATTTATATACCTCCCTATCTCATTCTCATATGCCATGTACGATATGTAATGACTGAATCTCGCCCGTCTGGCAGTCACGTTTCGCCAGTACGGCACCGCTTTGTTTCCTTGCTTGCACTTTGTTTTGCACCTCTGTGATTTTGTGTATTTCATTAGACATTAAGGCCTACTTTTAGTATTTCGGTGTTTCCGTCATCCCTAACCTTTATTGATAAGGATAACACATCGAACACACACATGGCGAAGTGAACTGAAGTGTCAGTGACGTTTATTGTTTCAAGAGGATTTTTCTGCAAGTACGTCTTCCGCAGCCATTAATCATCGACGCTATCTTCTGTTTGCCGCCTTCGCCCATCATCTTATCTTATCTTATCTGGATTTATTGTGCTGCAAGTGCATAGTGATCAGTGGTTAATGAATGAGGATCACCTGAAGATTAGCGACCCCTAGTACCTCTCCTGAGGAAAATCGACCCCAATATTTTCCTCCTGAAGAAAAGCGACCCCAATATTTTCCACCTGAAGATAAACGACCCCTGCTTGTTGGTGTCTCCAATCTTCAGGTGACCCACTTTAGCTCATAATATTATAGAAAAAAGAAGAAAAAAATATAGATATATATTCATTAAAAACTACTTTATTAAACATTTGTTAAAAACACAAATTTAGACAAACAATCAATAGTTAATTAAAAGCGTATTGTCTTGCAATTTCAGTACAAAAATAATCAAACCTACTGTAACCCCTGTGGCTAGCGAGCGCAGCGCAACATTACCTCTTGCCAGAACATACCAAGCTTGCCAAGAATCTTAAATTAGCTGATAAGGCGTGAAGCGCCATTCCACCTCAGCCTTACTGTAACCCCTGTTAATTCCTCACCTTAAGAAAAACGACCCCAATATTTTCCACCTGAAGAAAAGCGACCCCAGCATGTGTTGGGGTCGCTTTTCTTCAGGTGATCCATGAATGAAGTGTTATGCAAATTGTCTTGCCGTTTTAGTGCCTTATTCTGTGCATTTCACTTAATTTTTGTGACATGTAAACCCCTTTCTGCTACCCTCATTGAGAGCGGATATCCATACATCCGGTCCCCCCTCCATTGTTTCCGGGTTACTGACTGTCCGTCCGTCACCATGCAGAGCAGACACCCACGTATACGTATGCACAAACTCACTCGCTAATCTGATAACTCTTATTCAAACCGTAATTTTATAAGGACGTATTAATATGTGTCATTCATTGCACATTACATGTAATGGATAAGTTAGAAGATTTTGTAGGCCAACCAAAACCCACCACTGACCAAGGACTCCTAAATGCCAGCAGTGTGGGGGCATATGCACGCAATGGTAACACCGTGGGAGAGGAGATTGCCAGGATGACACCACCCTCCTCTCCTTATCCACTACTCCTTCGCCCCCGGTATGAAGAAGAGAAAAGACGACGTAAAGATGAAGAAAGAAGAAAACAAAGGAGACGTGAAGAAGAAGGCAGAAGAGTACAAGAGGAATTACGCAGAAGAAAGGAAAACATGTGCAGAGATGAGGAAAATGCAAGATTTACTGCCCTTATCCAGGGGCTCTCATCTGCCCAACCCTTCCACTCTGAAAACCTCATACCAGGTACAGAGATGGGTACTTCTTCCTCCATTCAACCTTCTCTTCCCCAACCACAAAAAGCAATGGCGCAAACGCCAACCCCACTTAAGGCTGATGCAACATTCCAAATGTTTAGGGAATCGAGACGCCGCTGGGTTGATTATGCCATTACAGTTGACCTTTTAAGCTTTCCTAGGGGAGCAAACAGATGATCCAGTTGCAAGTGTCCCTAGCCCTTGAAACTTAACGAATGTTGGAACACACCTGCAGATCTCACATTCCACAGATAAGTCTGTAGACGAAATGGTTGGATGCCCTGCAGTCTTTTGCTGACTTCTACGTAAGGCTTCGACGCATCGCAGAGGAAGTCGACTTGTACCCAGGGAATGCAGCTGCATGTGAGGAGACCCAATTGAAAATAATAATTTTGATGGCTCATCCAAGATGCAGAGTAGTACAGAAAATAATCTCCTTGGACAGCACCTCCTCATTACAAGATGTCGCCACGACCTGTCGGTCATATGAAGCAGCTAAGAACGCACTTCTGCCATACGGCTGCCTCACCTAACCAGTTGCGCACCATTTCTGCCTACAAAATGGGTAAGAAGAAAAGTGAAACCTTACC
The DNA here is from genome assembly GCF_015104395.2 of Macrobrachium nipponense. Classification (NCBI taxonomy): domain Eukaryota; kingdom Metazoa; phylum Arthropoda; class Malacostraca; order Decapoda; family Palaemonidae; genus Macrobrachium; species Macrobrachium nipponense. The sequence continues at coordinate 46,386,955 of NC_087207.1, forward strand.
TTCAAAACCGACTTTGGCACCAGCCACTTTATGCTAGTCCTGTGCTCGACAGCATGGCCTTAATGAGTGCCCTGCTACTAACAGCACCTGCAAAAGCTGTGCCTGCCCCGGTCATTGGTCCAGAACAATTAAATGTGATGCCAGCAAAGCCCAGTGCCACCTTTGCCACCGCATTGAACACTTGATAAATGTTGTAGAGAGAAGAAGAGGAACCACCAGGATGGATCTTCAAGCAACACTACTGCCCACTCCAGCAAGACCCAAGATGGGCGTCAGAACAGCTGCCGTCATCCAGGATACCTTTCTTCCACAGTACCGAAGACACCCCAACCCATTTGTGTTTTTCTGTCATATGGCAACATTAACTCTTGTCTACAGATGTCACCAGACACAGGTGCTGATGTCACCGTTATTGGCCAGCGACACCTGGAGAGTTTAGGCACCCCAGGAGCAGCTTTCAACCTCTCCATCGATCACATCGTTTATTGTTGATGGGTCCAAAATGGCTCCTACTCTTGGTATATTCCAGGCTACTCTCACCTTAGGCAAGCAGTTTTGTTCTGCTAGGATTCATGTCCATGAGAATGTCCAGACTCCACTTCTGTCCTACGTACATTGTCAAGAGTTGGCCATAATATCTCCGGATTTTCCTATGCCCATTGCTGAAGTTAGACATATCAATAGATGCAAGAAGCTACCTATTTCAGCCACCACGTTGCCTTCGGCTACCAAGGAACATTTCCTCCGGGAATTTGCAGAATAGTTGGTTTCCAAAGAAGACTTGAAATTAGCACCACTCAAGCCTGTGGTAGGTACGATCAGCATGCCCGCCCCCTACCCAGGTTGACTATTGGACAGCATGTATGGATCCAAGACCCGACATCTTGTCGCTGGGACAAGGTCGGGGTAGCATTGAGTTTCGGCAGGTCAAGGGATAATGAAATTCGTCTCCCTAGTGGTCGTGTCTGGTGGCGAAACCGTCATTTCCTTCGCCCAGTGCCACCCCCTAGTGTGGAGCCATCCCCTCAGTTTCCCTGTGGCCCCTTGCTTGGACCAGGAAAAGCAGTCATTAGTTGATATTTCCCTAATGTCTCCATATCGTTCTCAAAGGCTCGCAGGAAAGCGTCTGCTCGAGAGTGTACCACAAGCGGTGAGGGGGAGGGAGGCGTAGGTGAACGAAAGAAACATTCACTACTATATATGAACCTTTATGCATGTGTAATGTATTCTTTATATTTCGTGTTCATTTATATACCTCCCTATGTATTTAATGTATCTTATTCTCATATGTCATACGATATGTAATGAATGAATCTAGCACGTCTGGCAGTCATGTTTCGCCAGTACGGCACCTCTCTGTTTCCTTGCTTGCACCTTGTTTTGCACACCTCTGTGATTTTGTGTATTTCATTAGAACATTAAGAACCTACTTTTAGTATTTCGGTGTTTCCTTCATCCCCAACCTTTAGTGATAAGGATAACACATCTTTTAGTCATTTCGCTTTTGCGAAAGACTGTTTGTTTTTCCTTATGACTGTCATTCGTAAGTATTTCTGGTTCCTTCTTTCTCCTATGTGATATCTTAGTAGAGTGGTTCTTCTTAAAGTAAAGGAGATGATTCAAACGGATAAGTTGAAAATAGTACAACAACTTTATTCTGAAACTCCATAACAAGAGAGACAGTTTGGTCATGAGACCGTTCCGTTTTGTCGCTAGAAATGAACTAACTTCTTAGAGCATCACGTTGATAGCGAAACATTAGCTATCTCAGCGATTCACATAAAAACATACGTAGTCCGCCGGCTCGGAAGTTTACAAGTTCCAGCGCAGGTTAACAGGTCAACCGCTTCCCATGGAAGTTGTTATGCAAAGTTATCAGTAATGCAAATCGATGACATTTCTAAACAAACTTAAACCCAGGCTACTGCAGACATCGCATAGCGTGATCTAGATTTGCCTTGGTTATGTAGGACCCTCCTAATTCGCCAATGACCTCAGGTCATGGGTTTTATTTACAGATTATGTAATTCTAAAATGTATTTATTACATTAGGCTCGGACAGCTACCATTCAAGCCTTGAATAACAAAAGTTACTTTAAACATGGTTTCTTAGGAGCGTGCTCGTAACATATGTTTAGATATAAACATAACAAGTGATTAAATGCATAAAAAGGTTCTGTTACATACCCTTTTTGGACATATTCATAAACAAAGATAAATGCATGGAAAATTTAGATCCATGTTTGATAATAATAATTATTAGGTACCAAAAAAAAATCAAAAGGTAAAAATCAAAAGGTTAACATGCATACATGAAGATTATGGTAACAGGTAACCTGATTAAGAATAGCGGTTACTGGTAGATTATGGTAATAGGTAACCTGATTAAGAATAGCGGTTACTGGTAGATTATGGTAATAGGTAACCTGATTAAGAATAGCGGTTACTGGGAAACACAAACATGATCATGGATAATTGTTAAAGAGTACTTGTCACTCTTTGTAATAGGTGCACAGATTAATATATAGGGCTGGTATATTTTATTAGGTGCCCAAAAAAATACCTTTTAGGAGTATTATTAATATATATATATTGGGCTATGATATTTTATTAGGTGCCCGGGAGATACTTTAACTGTTCAAATGCAAAGGCGTGAGTCTTTCTTGTCCTACATTTTGCCAGCATACAGACCGCTTTTCACACACAACACAATTCCAGACAATTTTCCTAGGCACCAAATTAAGGGTAGGCTCCACTTTGGGGGGTGCCGATCGTAAAAAATATTTGCCAAAAATACACTAATCAAGACAGGTTAATGAAATTTTCAGCATTATTAGCACTATAATAATGCATATTCCCTGTGAGTTTTATCATCCTACAGGGAAAATTAATGATTTTATGAAAAAAAATGTGAAAAAACGGAAATTTCGGCCCGTCGTACTGAAGGTTATTTGGTGATTGGTGAGAAACTACAGTCTTGAATAGAAATTCGGTCTGACAGAATGTTGGTATATCCACCTGGAACATGCACAAAAAAAATTATCAAAATAGAACAGTAAATAAGCACGTAATAACAAAAAAAAGAGCAACAACTTTGTAAGTTCAGCGAAAGCCCCGCCGAAATATCAGACTATAGCTAGGAAGAAATATTCAGGAAAAATTCAAATCTCGATTTAGGGACAAAACCTTTTGAGAGTTTGTAGTTATTATGTCACTTGATAGCCTAAAACATCTAAAAATTATATTATTTAGGACAATCAAAGAAAAAACAACCCCCACCCCCACCCTTTTTTTTTTTTTTTTTTTGTTTTTTTTTTTTTTTTTTTTTTTTGGAGGTGGGTTTTCTTTGATTGTCCTAAAAATAATAATAATTTTTAGATGTTTTAGGCTATCAAGTGACATAATAACTACAAACTCTCAAAAGGTTTTGTCCCTAAATCGAGATTTGAATTTTTCCTGAATATTTCTTCCTAGCTATAGTCTGATATTTCGGCGGGGCTTTCGCTGAACTTACAAAGTTGTTGCTCTTTTTTTTGTTATTACGTGCTTATTTACTGTTCTATTTTGATAATTTTTTTTGTGCATGTTCCAGGTGGATATACCAACATTTTGTCAGACCGAATTTCTATTCAAGACTGTAGTTTCTCACCAATCACCAAATAACCTTCAGTACGAGGGCCGGAAAATTTCCGTTTTTTTCACATTTTTTTCATAAAATCATTAATTTTCCCTGTAGGATGATAAAACTCACAGGGAATATGCATTATTATAGTGCTAATAATGCCTGAAAATTTCATTAACCTGTCTTGATTAGTGTATTTTTGGCAAATATTTTTTACGATCGGCACCCCCCAAAGTGGAGCCTACCCTTAAATGGCCAGTTTCAAGCGGCCCTAAATGCAAACGCCTTGAGCGCAACGGGTAACGTCATCTGGACGGGACAACACGTTTCCTTGGAGATCCTTCTGTGTACGCCTCAGCCTACGCCAAGCAAAGATGTTGACGGCGATAACCAATATGGCCGTCACGCTGAACACGGCCAGCAGAACGTAGTAACGAAGATTTTCTCCACCTGCATAAGTCGGTGACGCGTGGTTCATCTCAGCCAGTTGCGTCAAACGATGAGTCAAACCCGCGCGTTGTATGGGAGAGGTAGTGACGCCCAGGTATAGTTCGCAAAATACGTCTTCTCACGTATTATTGTGTTGACCCTCTGACGGTGTAGTTTGTAGATGTCCCCGTACAACCATCAGCTGCTACAAAGATTTGGGAATGGGCGGTGGTCCCGTCCGGGCATTACGACTTGAAAACCATCTTTGTCGTATCGGATCCAGGAGCCATTATCATTCTTTAATTGAACTTATTACTGTAAAGGGATAAAGTTTCTTCAGACAACCTTCGCGTGTATGAGAGAGAGAGCTGTTTAGCACTAAGCTTAACTCACATGAATCCGTTAATATAGGATAGAATTCAAAAGAGTCAGCTGTACAAACTTTATTATTCATGGCTTCTGAACAGTGAGTGAGTTTATCTAAGTCTTTAATGACTGTAAATGATTTCCTATCAGAAGAAATCAGAACATGCCCCGTCAAATTGGATATTACTGGACTTGAGTTATTCGTCATGAAAGTAGGAAACGGTGCTATTTTGTATGATTGCCAAGCATCGGAAGAATCAAAAGGTATGGTGATCATAATCCTATAATTTTCAACGCTGACTGATATTAGGCTATAATAGAACTCTACCTTATGGGCGTCTAATAAAGGAATATAACCTAGTTTCTCCCGTCCGTTCTCCAAAGTTAACGTCAGATCTTTAATAGGCATAAGGTGTGGAGATAACACACCCTTTGTCGCTAACGTAATAGCTTCTACATAGTCTTTTGATTTCTCAATAAAATGTGATATTTTGACACGGATATGATCTATTTTCGAACTATAATAAGCTAACGTAGCCAGCAAATGTTGAACTTCCATAATCTGATCGATATTATTGAGAATGTTCGTTCACCAAACTCATTATTTGATTGATTGAAGATAACTGGCTGCGAAGTTCAGACAAAGCTAATTCGGTTTTGTGTTGCAAAAACAAAAAATCAATTCTTTTATTTTGATTATTTATCTTAAGGCGATTTGAAATTCCTAAGCCTAGATTCGCAAACGGATCCCAGGATTTTTTAGTCCAGCCATAATAAGCGGGTTGCGGCGTTCGAGATTATTGTGTCGCACAGACCACATCAGCAAGTCACGAGCAAGTTCCTCTGCCTCAGCGGTTTTATTGTATGTCATAAGACAACATTTCTGCGACGCTTAGGGTTGAGCTAGCGAAATCTCTGAGTTAGCATGAAAATTACGTTGGTGCATTTCCTTAAGTGAAATGGCAAACTTTATCAGGTCATTCTTTAAGTTAAGGACGTCATCTTCAGGCAAAATATGGCTTGCATATCCACTTCTATGACTATATTACTCGACACAATAAAAATGTCTTCTGTTCTTTCGATAATCGAGCCATGATTAAATTCTATTTCTTTCGTCTTAGCGCTCTTTCCATACAACAAAGATGTCTGAACACACAATATCACTCCTAACAATAACAGATTCATTTTTGGAAACCTGCAATGAGTAAAATATATGTAATAACTCATGTTAAAGAATATGTTTACATACAAATATGATTGATATATATATATATATATATATATATATATATATATATAATATATATATATATATATATAAATTATTATACAAGTTTCATAAATACAACCATTTTTCCCTCACTCCATCTACCTTTCTTTAGATTCTGATATGTGCCAATGGAACTATTCTCATATCAGTGGGTTTGGATACATTTTGAACCTTAAATCTATTGGCCGTTAATGTTTCTAAAATGCTAAACGGGCCTTCAAACTTAGGTGTCAGTTTATAATTGAACCTTTACGTACGTATACTTGTATGTATACCTGATCGCCCACGGCATATGTTCTAGTTGGCTTAGCTATTTTATCATGATTTCTTTTCATTATAAATTGTGCTTCTTCTAGATTCTTACGAAGTATATTATATCGACTTATGCTTGCATCTATAACATCCTTTAGAGGATTTGATAAATTAATTGTAGGCGTTAATACATGGAAAGGTGTTCTAGCTGGGATACCGTACAGTGCCTCGTGCGGTGTCATTTTAATAGACACATGATATGAGTGATTAAATGTGCTTAGTACCGCAGGTATGGCAATGTCCCAGTTGGGGTCTGCCCCCCTAAGGTAACCCCTTAAAATGTTTAAACTTACGATTTGCCCTTTCACTAGCCCATTAGACTCTGGGTGATAGATCATGGTATTGATTTTCTTTATGCAAAGGAATTCGCACAAGGAGTTAAGGAAATGATTATTGAACTCCCCGCCCGAGTCTGATATAATGGTGTGTGGAATTCCATGTTTACAAATGTAGCACTCGTAAAACTTTCTAGCGCACTCTACTGCGGTTTTTGTTTTTAAGCGCTATCAGTTCTGTATATCGAATCAAGGCATCTATGATTACTAGGAGGTGCTTATTTCCTCTGTCTGACTCGTAAAATCCTGTTAATAAATCTAAGTGTACTCTTTCAAAGGGTTGATTTGGCACGGGGTAAGCCCCTAGGCTGACAGGTGTCTTCGTGTGCCCTTTGTATTCTGACAAGTGCGACAATTTGCTATGTGCTTTTTTATATCTGTAAGCATCGTATGCCAATAAAATAAAGATTTGGCTTTCTGTGACATTAGGGAATAACCTGGGTGTCCATGCAGTGGATTTTCATGCAACCCTTTTGTAACACAGGGTATGAGTGAGATAGGTACCACCACCTGGTTGTTATTCAACTGTGGTGTGTTGCGGGTTTTCCTCGTCACGGATCTACACAGGATATTATCTTTGATTATATAATTCTGTGCTTTATACTTTATATATTCCTTTTCCTTCGGATTTCGTTTAACGCAATTATGATTTTTTCTATTTGTTGATCTCTCTTTGTTCCGTCTGTAATAGTTCAGCACTCCAGCCCAGATCTTCCTGTTCAGATATAGTTTTAACAATGGGCGTGGAGGTTGAGATATCTATTAATTCAGCTAATGGCTCGGTACAAGATGAAGAGGGGTTGCGTGATAATGCGTCAGCAATGATATTTGCTTTCCCAGGTAAATACCCGATCCTCGCGCCAAAGTCCTGGATGATCATGTGCCACCGAGTTTCGCTTAGGGCTGTGACTAAAGCCTTTAAAGAAGTCAGTTAGGGGCTTATGATCAGTGAGAACCTTGACGGGATAACCGATATATAAATTTAAAATGCACGAGTGAATTAACAATAGTGAGCCCTTCCTTGTCTATTACAGTTTACATGAATAAAAAGCTATAGGGAAAAACTGTTTATCATATTGTTGAAGCAATACCCCACCTACTCCTAGGTCTGAGGCGTCTGTTGCTATAAAGAATTCCTTACCAAAGTCAGGAAATTTCAAGATAGGAGAACTACACAGTTCATCTTTCAATTTATTGAACGCCTGTTGATGATTTTCAGACCATATGAAATCTACGCCCTTTTTTATAAGATCGGTTAGGGGAGCGGCTATGATGGAGTAGTTCCTAATGAACCTCCTGTAATACCCGCTACAGCCTAAAAATTGCTGTATTTCCTTGACGTTAGGTAGGTAGCGGAAAAGGTTACGGATAGCTGATACCTTATCATGGACTACTTTAAGACCTTCACTAGACACCGTGAAACCTAAATAGACTAGTTCTGTTTTTAAAAATTCACACTTACTTATCTTTACACTTAGGTTATGCTGCCTTAGTCTTTGTAGCACTAAGTCTAATTTACGTAGACATTCTTCTAAGGTATTAGAAAAGATTACTAGGTCGTCCATGTAGGCATGTAGGATATCTCATAACAAGTCTCCAAACACAATGTTTATCATTCTAGTAAAAGTACTGGAGAACAACGTAAACCAAAAGGCATACGCAAAAATTCATAATGTCCCCTGGCTGTGCTAAAGGCAGTGTTTGGGATACTCTCTTCTTCCAACGGAATCTGATGGAAGCCCTTTAGTAGGTCCAAGCTGTAAAATATTTGTTCTGACCTAGTAGATATAGAATATCGTCAGTACATGGTACTGGGAATCGGTCAGGGATTGTTTCCTCATTTAAGCGACGAAAATCGACGCATATCCGCCAAGTTCGATCTTTTTTCGGTACTACTATTAACGGAAAATTATAAGGGCTGTTTGATTTCCTAATGACTCCTTCTTTTAGCATTTTTAGCTACTTCCTCAGTTATCTCATTCTGAAATTTCATAGGAAGTCTGTACGAAGGTACATAGATTACTTTCTGTTTGTCCTTTAGCCTTATTTGATGCTCGATGACATCCGTTTTTCCTAAGGTTCCATCCGTAGTGGAAAAAAACATCATGATATTCAGTTAAAAGATTCAAAAATTTCTGCTGAATTTCTTCTTCTTGAAATGTCCCTTATTGATTTTGTTCTTTATAGATTGCAAAAGGGATTCATCCGCAACTGATTGAGCGTGATTGATCTCAGCTACGGTAAGAATGTGATGTTTATAAACTTCCACATCCAAGATATGTTGATTTTTGTGGATTACTAAAGTGGTATTCAAATGATTACAGACTTCGATGTTACATTGTTGTTGTGAGCCGACTGTATAAATGGCTTGTGTGACAGATAATCCGTGTGTTTTCAGAGTGTCGGAAAGGATTAACATTTCAGATCCCGGCAAGGTTTTCTTTACACGCACTAATATGTTCGAAGTTACGTTCGGCTTGAGAGTTTGCGTGCAAGCTGATATTACGGTGCGAGCGAGTATTCTGTTGGGTCGCATGGATTATTTCTTGGTTTATGAGACAAGATTGGTTCTTTAATATAGTTACTACTCTGTCTGTCTCTTTTATTATCTAAAACTGATTTTAGGGTATTAGAAGACTTATTTTTAGAATTTCCCTTTGATATACACGCCTGTTTTGCAGGGCAAAGGTAATATTTTGAGTGCCCATAGACGGGTATCCGATAATTACTGCGGGATACATATTAATGTTTTGTACAACGATAAAGGTATCGGAAAACGTGCGCTTACCGACCTTGTACTGAACATGAGTTACTCCTACCACACTTAATTCATTATTTCCTATACCCGAGAGTCTTATTCCGGACTTCTCTATAGGGAAGTTTGAAAAGAGTAAATGATGAGTACTTAAATCCATGATATTACCTGGACTACCAGAATCAAAGAAAACAAAAGTAAATGAACTTATGGTCCAAATTTACTGCATGTAAGGTTTGTCGTAACTCGTCTTGACTTATGATTGCGTGATGTTGCAAATCTATGGGAACCTGCACAGATTTTTTGGATTCGGCTGTGTGTTTCATAGGAAAATCGATTGCCTCACAATGATCTGATAAAAATAATTAAACTGATTATTTGATACAAAAGATGTTGATATTGATGACCCAACAATCGTCCTCTCCCCCTTGGAGCTAACTACGTGTATTTGCTTTGTTTAGCACGCTTGAAAATTCGCTTTGACCTTGCAAGTTCTGGCTAGACGGCCCAAGAACAGAGGTACCTGAAGCATGATTTGTTTGTTTTGCTGTTGAGCAGCATTTCCGTTTGCTTGTTTCTTTTTATAGTACTGAGGACCTTCCTTTTTGTTTACATAGGCAACTGTTTGCGTGTTTTTAGGATTCTGCCGTTGATTCCGCGAGTAGCAACGATTATATGAATGTGTGGTACTGTTATGAATTGAACAAAAACGCGTCCGACAGTCTGACGTTACGTGACCTGGCCTATTGCAATTGTAACAAGTCATCCCTGCTGTTTGATTATGATTAACTTCGTCTACTTGTTGTGGCTTATCCTCATTTTTTGCAAAAGCTTGAGTAAGCAAGGGATCAAGATCAGTACATTTAGACATGTGTGCTTTATCTGTTTATACACACCTAGTTTCCGTACTGTCAGGCGTTAGCTTTTTAACACAATACCGCACCAAAGCTACAGGCAACATGACTGCCATACAGATTAAATATATCAAGTGTATGAAAACATTCACTGCAATATTGGATCTTGTAACCCACGTGGAGTTACGTAAGTTTTCCTGATGTTCATTTAACCGGTCGGCAATTACTGCCTCCCGTTCTACAACACTAGGCTGAGCCATAGAAGCTTGTTTACGCGTAGAACTCGAAGAACCCATAACGATATTTACCTCCAGGACCTTGAACAGGAAAAATTAATGTCCTGAACCAAGTTAGTTTTACTTCTGGATTTTTGGTTTTGGTTTTATAGGTGTGCCTCTTGTATGCGTGTTTTTTCCGACTGATACGATTCCTAACTGTTTCACTAGCACTGTACAGATACGAACGTCCACTGCGCAAACGCATATTCAATATAAAATAAAAATGTGTTGCAAATAATAGGAAAAACCCACAAAAAGGATCATATAAGTACAGATAATTTGATAAAGATATTATACGGAGAATTCCTGCAAGAAAACGATTAGCAACAACGAGAAAAAAAAAAATATGCTGCGGGCGAGAACTCGTAGTGAAGATTGATTCTGTAATGAATGAAGATTAAGATGGCGAACAACTCACCTCCTGTAATATTGGACGATCGACTCCTGATGAACAACACTTCACTGAGAAAAAACCTGAATAGATAAAATTCTACTTAGCTCTGATTTATATGGGGATAGATTGTTGACATCTGATGACGTCACAGTTTCTTCTCGTCCTCGCGTCGGAAGTCGTGATGACGTCACGGTCTCCTCTCTTCCTCGCGTTGCATGAAGAAGTCCAAGATTGATGACGTCACAGCCCCCTTCCTCGCGTTGCATGAAGAAGTCCAAGATTGATGACGTCACAGCCTCCTTCCTCGCGTTGCTTCCTCTTGGCCTACTCTTCGCGTACCTTGCTAATGATCGCGCGTTGTTTCCTTTATGTGTTTCTTCTTTCTGTTGATGTTCGATGCTGCTCTCGTCTGGTGTTGATTCTTGGAGATATGTGACAACAGTCACTCAATCGTCGATGTTGATGCTTGTGTTCTTCTCGATGAAGGACATATCTTCGTCTTCATAAAATGTTGCGTTGATGAAGATCCCGTTTCCTCTGTTTAGTATTGATTTATAGCTGGAAGTTGGTGATTGCAGTTCTTCGGTCGGCTGATATGGGTCTTGTTAATGATATTATTCTTTGTCAATATCTGCCACCAATTTTAGTCGTTTCGCTTTTGCGAAAGACTGTTTGTTTTTCCTTACGACTGTCATTCGTAAGTATTCTGGTTTCCTTCTTTCTCCTATGTGATATCTTAGTAGAGTGGTTCTTCTTAAAGTAAAGGAGATGATTCAAACGGATAAGTTGAAAATAGTACAACAACTTTATTCTGAAACTCCATAACAAGAGAGACAGTTCGGTCGTGAGACCGTTCCGTTTTGTCGCTAGAAATGAACTGACTTCTTAGAGCATCACGTTGATAGCGAAACATTAGCTATCTCAGCGATTCACATAAAAACATACGTAGTCCGCCGGCTCGGAAGTTACAAGTTTCCGGCGCAGGTAACAGGTCAACCGCTTCCCATGGAAGTTGTTATGCAAAGTTATCAGTAATGCAAAACGATGACATTTCTAAACAAACTTAAACCAGGCTACTGCACACATCGCATAGCGTGATCTAGATTTCCCTTGGGTCACGTAGGACCCTCCTAATTCGCCAATGACCTCAGGTCATGGGTCTTTATTTACAGATTATGTAATTCTAAAATGTATTTATACACATCGAACCCAAACAAGGTTGTATGCGATTTTAGGATAAATTTCACAATCAATTAACGAAATGAATGTGTTTAGCGTTAATATATCACGTGTTTTCCCAAATATAGCCAATTATTTTTTCTTCCATGAAATTGATGAAGCTGAGCATTCCTTTTGGGGTTTGATCAAATTATAATAATTTAAAGTAATATTGCGTTGGGAATCACGAAATAAAGGGTTTAAAACGTTTATTTTTCGTTGTCAAAAAATGTACGTGGAGCAATTCTTTTGAAAAATTCCTACCCTGTTATGTTGCAACGTCTGGCGGTAAATATAAGGAAAACCAATTTGAAAGTAAAAAATCCTTTAAAAGAAATGATAGACAGTTATTCTCTTTATTTTCATAACAAAGGCCACAGTAAAAAGTAATTAGCCTTCAAATACTACAATGCTTTGATTCTCATATATGCATACTGGTGAAAGTGTAACAAAAAATTCAATTCTAACAGAAGCATTTTAGTAGTAGGAATGAAGGCAGCTGAAGAAAATCGAGTCTCCATTTTGTTGGAGAATTATTTCATATAAGCTTTTAACAACTAGTATGTTTCCTTAGGGTGGGGGAAAATCTTCATCAACCTTCGCTAATTGGTTTTCTGTTTTCATAATAAAAACAGGAACTGGAAACTCCCAATGTTCTATGCAAAATTCAGATATATTTCGATCAAAGGTTAAGATCGTTAGTTTTAAAGCAGTATGTAATTGGAATATTATTTGTAAAGATTTTATGAAATATTTTGTCGAATTTGTATCCATATACTTCTCAATATGTCATACAGAAAAATAAAAATCGAAATAATTATGTGTCGTAGTTTTGGTTGTAATTCTTCTAAACTATTGTGAACAAATCCTTATAAAAGCAAATATCGACGAAACTGCAAATCGGATTAAGACGTAAGCATATAAATAAAAAAAATGCTTCCATTACTTTGACATCATTCAACCGAACAGATGAGGATGTCACGCCAGATTAATGCCATCAGGCATCATATTTTGTAGCATCATGCTCAAATAAGTTAAATTTGCTAGATTTTCTCAACAGCTTAACTTGACATGGGAGTCTCTCATAATTGTACATTGGCTCATTACCGTCAGATTCAGTAATCGGTTCTTCCTTCTGCTGCGACGTTTTGGGATTTTCTTCCTGCTTCTGATCTTCAAGACATATAAACTTCCTTTAATCAAAGCCCGAGAGTGTATAATTTACTCCGCCGATGATTCTGTCCTTAGGAATTTTAGGGAGGTTATTTTGACTTCGGGAAGGTTTCGTCATAATGTTTCGGTCTTAGGAACGATAAGAACGACATCTTGTTGCTGATTACCGAAATGTATCTTTGGAAATTTGTTCCCATTATAACTGATTTCTTTTCCCCGAACTCAAGGACAGAATGGACTTTCTGGCTCTTTGACGACCCACGTTATTATCAGTTGCCTGATGTTGTATAGATGTGAGAAAGTTCGGCGAATAGAGACATAAAAGCTGTGTCACTTTTCGATTTGATGAAAAATAGAAACCGTGAACTGATGTGTACACTGTACAGGGTACCGTATGTTATTTTGGTTGTGTGGAATTATGAAATGCTTATGGATACTGGAACCATTTATTCTGAATGGAAGTTGTGCAGGCAAGCTCACAAAGGGCATATATTATAATTTTTCATAAATAGTACTTTAGTCAGTACAGAGTTGAAAGATCACATCTAGGTGACTTTTAACAAGTAAAATGAAATAAATGTTTGGAAAAAGAAAAGACGAAGCTATCACGGTAGACTAACAGTTGGGTTTGTGTACTTTTTCCGGGTACAAAACCATGTTTTCCTATATTAAACAAATTATTTTTCATCAAATGTTTCATGATATTTTTCTTCATTACCCTTTCATACATTTTCATAATATATGATGTTAGACTCACAGGCCCATAATTACTTGCCTGTATCTTGATCCACTTTTGAAAGTAGGGGTAATATAATTATGCTAATTTATGTTCATCATAAATCTTGCCTGTATCTACACTTTGCCTTAATAATATTGCAAGCGGCTTTGTGATAGAATGAACTACTTTCTTTAACAAAATGGCAGGGACACAATTTGGTCCGGCTGCTGATCCACTTCTAGGATCAGCAGAAATCTCTTATATCTTTCTGCTAATATGTTGCATATTTCCGTTTTTTCATTCGTTAATCTCCCTTAATTTCTTAGAGGGCCTATTTCTACTCCTCTTTTATTCATCTTTTTTGCATATGAGTACACTAGTTTGGGGGTTTGCTTGATATTTTCTAGGGTCTTTTCTTCCAAGTCCCATTTTTCATTTTGTTTTGATTGTATAATCTTTTGTTCTGCATATTCTATCTTACTTTTCTTTTGCAAGAACTTTTTTCCACTTTCTAATTTTCTGGAACAAGATCCTGTCTCTTGGTATGCATGACTGATGATTACTTTTCTTCTTCAGTATATACTTATCCACTATTTCCTCTAATATTATATATATATACCGTATTTACTTGTATGCCATCACTTATGAATATGTTTTCTCAATCTTTGCTTAATTCTTCATTTATTTCTGACCTTTTTATATTCTTACTATTGAAATTGTACTTTCCATATCCTTCCCACTTTTTCATCTCTTGCTTATCTCTGTTTTCACTTGCTTTGGGACGGACTGATAATTTTATGACATTATGGCCTGAAATACTTGTATTATACACTATTATTCCTTTAACATAATTCAACCCGTTCACAAATACTAGGTCTAAAGTATTAACCTTTCTTGTTGGCAGGTGATTTATTTGTTGAATGTTGTGTTCTAGTAGCATATCTAATAGCTTTTCTAATTGCCTCTTATATTCAGCACTACTATTAATCGCTTTTTTATATGTATAAATCAACCACACTCTGCTATTCGTTCTTTCTAATCTATGAAAGGAAAGTTAGTCTCCGGATAGGAGCATAGTCCAGTCTTTGTGATTTCTACATATATCATCCAATTTTTTCTATTATTGTGTCAAACTCTTTAGTATTAGGGGGTCTATATATTACGATGTTCACCAGTTTTTCAGATTCAAATTCTACTTCTATTAATTCACATTGTGTTACTATATTTTTCATATGTTTTTCCTTGATTTATGTCTCTCCCATATATTGCGGTTCCCCCTTCATTCCAACTTTTTTCTATCTGATCTATACGTTTGGACCCCTTTTATCTGATCATCATTACCAGTCTCTTGGAATACCACGTTTCACTTATATTCATTATATCTATTTTTTTTCAGTTTGGGTTAGTTCTTCTAAGAACTCTACTTTTCTTTTTGAGTTACTCATACCCTGTGCAGTCATCACCATGATGGTTTGAGTGTTATCCCCATCATTTAATATGGGTAATAATAAGGATTTTCCCATGCTTCTTTCCTGTTCTAGCATGCTGTTCCTCTCTTCATTTCCGTAAATTCTGACATTAAAAAATCCAACTTTTCCAGTAAATTTGATCTTCCATCCTCATATTTATTAATTTTTTGTATGAATCTGCATTTATCTCCGTATCTGCACCATCCCCTGACATCTTATATACAGTGCTTGTTCCTTGCACTGTATCTAGGTGCTGCTGCTTGATATCTCGATGCTGACATTTCACAACGCGGTGATGGCTTGTTTTTTCCTTCACCTCATGTTCTTTGTTCCTTTCTTTATTTGCTTCATATTTATTTTGATTTTTTATTTGATTTTGATTCATGGCTACAAGGTGCATATATCTACAGTTTTTTTGGGTTTGGAAACTTGACATCCTTTTCCATTCTGTTTCAAGTTTTTGCATATTTTTGTATGTAGATCGCTGCATTCATCCTCATAACCGTCTAGACATGCACATTCGTTATAAATCTCATAATTGTGACATACCTTGTGATGCTTGTAGTAACATCTTTCACCGAATCTGCGATTCCCTCTTTTCAAAAGGGTGCAGGCTATGTCTTTCTTTTCTTTTTTTCTTGCTCTTTCCCATCGGTATGAAGATCTGGGTACAGCCTCTTCGGGATTTTATTTTGTGTTGTCATGTCGTAATTTATTCCATTGTATGTATGCTGCTGTATTATTGCCTCATATATAGTATATCGTGTGTATCTCTGCATCCAAACTCTTGTCCTGTTCTTTGTTTTCATTATTTTTTCTATCACTTGAGTTTTATTTTATTCTTTTCTGTTTTCCTCTTCTTCCTCTTCCTCATCTTCATCCTCTATTATTTGCACATTAAGTCTCGATTTAATAACATTATCTATCCATGATAGACATGCTTAGAAAAATACTCTTGTGTCCTTACTTATTTTTTGCTGGACTTCTGCACACTGAGGATGCATACGTACGTGGTATGCATAGCATTTCCTAATCAGGTTTTGTGGATTTACAATGCTATACTACACCTTACATAAATTACATGCTTTCGGCATTCTTTTTCATATTGCATCAATCACTATATTCACTATATTCACTTTATTCATTTTCTTTGTTTGAATGTGTTGATTGATGTAAATTTTCTTTATAAGTCACTTGACCATTTGAATGTTATTTGGCACTCCTTCAATTATTTTCATATATTCTGTAGACTTGCTCCAGTTTGAAGGATATCCCTCCAACATCTTTTTGGTTAGCGATGTTTTGGATTGTCTCATAGGTCCCTCATAGTTCCCTTCTTGCTGAGTCATCATATTGCATGTCTGCAAGGCAAGCAAGATTCCTCCATTTCTTTCCACAGTGGCTGCTCGCTGCCACTCAAAAAACTGACTTAGTAGATGCTTTATCCTACTATTCTGACACTAATCTAATCACTGACGGTTCACGAACACTTCTAGCTATAATTCGTTTTAACGTGTGATATCGGTTGATTATTCAGACCGTGCACAGTTACGTCCCACCAAGCAAAATGGCATCAATATTTATATTTTTAGGATCTGAAAGTTATGTTCAACTCCTATACATTATATAAATTATACAATTCACTACTTTTCACATGTCAGTAACTCTTCTTTGTAGTAAAGAGTGAAAAACCAACTGTGAATGCGTTCAGAACTTCGATGCACTCTTTCATCAGGATCAATTACAAATGAGCAAATTTAACTTATGTCTGCATTACAGTCAATATGATGCCCGATGACATTAATCTTGTGGGGCCTCTTCGTTTGTCAATCTGGATGATAATTAGAAAATCAGAACAGTCCAGTTCTTAGTCATTTTTAATCTCAATCACAAGATTCTTCGACAATTGATTTTATATTCTATAAAGATAGAAACAATCGTGAAAAGAGTTTGTACAGAAAGGTTAGATGAAATACATTCAAAATGACACCACATATGATTTACTCCGGATTTAATTTCCCAGTATATCATATAGGTAAAACTTCGATTAGAAAATATGAGAGAAAATTAATATGTTATATGAAATATCTAAATTTACTCATGAGAATGCTGTATTAAAACTGACCATTTTATCTTTTGCTCGAAATATATCAGAATTGTGCATAAACAGAGAGAGTGTATTTAGCTTCCAGCTCCAGTTTTTACGAGGAAAACGTAAATGAAATTAACGAAGATTAATAGAGAAGTTTCTCTAGCATATCTCATTTTCAACATATTATAGTTAGTCAAAATTACATGAGAAAATAATTGTACCTAGTAAAAACACGTTTCCTGTCAACCGTTATGATTCTTACTCTCAAATTGTGTCCAAAAGAATGATCTGCTACACTGTTCCAGCATTAGTATCCATGTTTATAAAAAAACAATACGTTTTTAGAAGGAATTTTTAGTACTTACGTCCTGGTAATAAGAATAAGGATAAAATTTTTTAAACAAATTTGTTAAAAATTATTTTTCCGAAACTGAATTTGTTCTTTATTTGCCGACAAACGCTGCTGAATAACAGGAAAGGAACTCTTCAGACGAATGACTCCACATTCATTTTTTTTGACAATGAAAGTTTCTTGCGATTTTCGAGATACTTTTCCTTCAGAGAAAACAGCGGGGTATCTCAGTTATAAAAGAAAATATATTTTTCTAAATTTGGTTCAAATTTATCATAAAAATGCTCACAACCATATTACCACCCAGAATATTTGCAATTAAATATATCCAGTCTCAGAGAGAACTAAATTAATAAAAACTTCTAGTAATTAATGGTAAAAACCTTACAGACATTTTGTGTTTTCCTTTCCATGTGATCTTCCACTAGGCCATACTTTGACTAAAATTTTATCAGTCGAAAAAAAAAAAAAATCTAGGTAAATATAATTTCAGGTTTTCATGATTTTTTCATTTCAAAATTTTTGTGCTTGTTTTCTAATTTAATCCTCTGAAGTATTAGTTTCATTTATCATAAGATTAGCTGCAGTGATCATTCCGACATATGCGTATGCTATGTAGCCTTAGTACACTGAAAACGATTTAGTATTTGACGAAGCTGCCTGAAGTAAAATACAATTCTATTCACTCGCATACCTCTTGCTGTTACGTAGATCGCAGAACATTCGAGTGTTTCTGAAGTCAATTTATGGAATTCCTTGAAAGCGCTTTGCTAACATTTTCTCTGTTCAGTAACGCTTTAATATTAAATGTTCAGTTTTGATGAACTACACCGGTAGGATGTACTTTATTTTGCATGATTTCTTATTTCTTGCCTAACATAACAATTACAACAATTCACCTTCATGTTCTTTTCGTTGACTAACAGTGGATGTTACCTGGAATATGAAGAACAACCAAGCTACAATTTCTGTTATCTGTACCGGATTCCAGTTCTATACGCAAAGGTATATATGCCTTATTGGTGTAAAGGTCATGTTTGGAATTTCACAGCCTACTGAAGTATCCCATTGTATCTCTCTATTTAAAGTCTGTAAAATATAATTTCGACAAATAAATTACAACTGGTAATTACTATTAAGTAAAATCTTTTTAAATATGGTCATATTGCAATGGAAAGTTACGATCGGCTATGCCTAATTTTCTTACGATTCGTTATGTCCGTCAAAAATAATCATTAAGGGTCGGAATTATTTATTAGATGAATATACAATTTTAACCAAAATTACTGGGAATTTGACACAAAATATTACTTTTGTATAGTTTTCATTCAAAAGAAAGATTCTTTTACAAACGTATATACAGAGATCTTTATGAAGTAAATGAAAAAATATTATATATCAACCGTCTACTATTAACAAATTCTTTAATTTTTGTTCGTGATTATGTCAATAGAACTTCAAAATTCCATTAATAATTGTGTTCAAGTTACTTCGAACTCTCCTTGCAAACTTTCCCTGCAAAGATCACCGCATACCATTATTAAATCTGCGTTCTAATAATCAGCTGTATTGTTTAGATGCTGTAAGTTCGTTCCTTCGCCAAATAATAGTTGTCTTCCCCATCTTCCATCCTCAACCTCCTCCTCTCCATCACATCTAATATCTCCTTCGGTCTTCCTGTTAGGAGTAGTAACATTCCATATATATGCTCTTATCTTACCTTCTTTGGCTGCAGTCTGAACCCTGCATACCACTCACCCATTTATCACGCCAGTAGGGGGATTCTAACGTGCGTTGCTTACAGGGGACCTAGCCACATTCATAGGCATTACAGGCATGGTTTCTTGTTGGCAAAGGGGGTTTTATGACCCAATGCCCTTGCTGTCATCAACCAAGGATATTGGCAGCAGCTTCCACAGTTATTGGCACTGTGCTTCTGCTTTTACTAAAAAGTAAGACTTCAAGGCAGCAGTTTCCACAGTTATTGGTGGTGGGTCTCTGCTTTTACTAAAAAGTAAGACTGCAAGGCAGCAGTTACCACAGTTGTCATCAGTGGGCTAGCCTTTTAGTGAAAAGTAAGACTGCAAGGCAGCAGTTTCCACAGTTATTGGCAGTGGGCCTAGCCTTTTACTGAAAAGTAAGCCTGCACAGCAACAGTTTCCACAGTTATTGGCGGTGGGCCTCTGCTTTTACTAAAACGTGAGACTGCAAGGCAGCAGTTTCCACAGTTATTGGCAGTGGACCTAGCCTTTTACTAAAAAGTAAGACTGCAAGGCAGCAGTTTCCACAGTTACTGGCAGTGGGCCTAGCCTTTTACTAAAAATTAAGACTGCAAGGAAGCAGTTTCCACAGCTATTGGTGGTGGGCCTAGCCCTCTACTAAAAAGTAAGACTGCAAGGCAGCAGTTTCCACAATTATTGGCAGTGGGCCTAGCCTTTTACTAAAAAGGTAAGACTGCAGGGCAGCAGTTTCCACAGTTATGGGCAGTGGACCTAGCCATTCACTAAAATGTAAGCCTGCAAGGCAGCAGTTTCCACAGTTATTGGTGGTGGGCCTAGCCTCTTACTAAAAAGTAAGACAGTATTTAAAACAGTATTTATTAGCACCAGTTAGGTAACACTTGGATTGTGCCGTCCAGTTCTGGTGACCTAACTACTATAAGATGGAGATTTTTAGCAGCAAATTAAAGACCATCTGTTTCTCGTTCAATACACGTTACCAACTGTACAGGTAACCGTAGGGAACTGGACGTGCCCATCACCCACAGTGCTCCTCCCAATGGAGCCCGACCCTTACCACGCCTCCCCTTCATCTCCACCTTCTCGCTCTAGCCCCCCACAGAGGCTCTCATCATGCTCCTGCAGGCGAGGCTGCTGGTTCAGATGCTCTCAGATTTACAGGAGGCTGAAATGCCGCTTTGGGAAACCTCGTTTATAGGACCCATTGAATTAAACTCATTTGCTTTGTTCTTGTGATCAATTAGGTTTATTTGTTTGTTTACTATT
>NC_087207.1:46410096-46412596 GCF_015104395.2 Macrobrachium nipponense
TCTATATTTTTTTCTGAAGATCACCGAGTAACATAGTGAAGTTATGTACTCGGCATTAAATACACACCATAAAGCGAATGAATGTGGCATTGTTGCTAGATACTTCGGTCGCGGTGCATCATGTAAGGGAGGCATTGAAAAGTAGGTGTATGTATGGATGTGTCGGTGCAAGACGATGAATTGACACTAACTAAATTCTTCGAAATCTTGTCGTTGTTTTTCATTAACCCATTTATTTAATTCATAGATAAACAAGAAGGAAAGCACCCATCCGTCAAGATATCATGCTGACAAACTGTACATGAAATAAATTTCGACACTATTTAGTGACCTTTATGATGGAACAGTAATGTAAATTGTGATTTGATATTTTAAAACTGATAAAATTTTGCAAAAATGTTTCGTGCATTCACACTATTTTAGGATAATTGGTTTTATTAGTAATGGATCACAAAATTCACGAGAACCATTGTGAAATGGCAGGCAAAAGCGAAAAATGTCAAGAACCTGTTTTCGTTAAAAAAAGAAATGCGAAAGAAGCCCATCAGACGAAGCAGGAACATAAATTCCATCAGAGAAAGTGAAGGAGAAAGCTAAATTAAAAAGGTCAGTTTTGCAAGTTTGTAAAATGTCAGTTTTGCAAAACAAATATTTTCACTTTTAACTTTCATCAAATTCTCAATTTTTTTATAAAGCAATAAAGGTCAGGTTTATTGTTCAAGTTACAGGATGAAAATATTTGTTCTGTTAGGGATTTTTTTTTTTAGTTTTATACCAAGATGGAAACTTTGTATCTATGATTAAGAGGTTGAATTCCTTTTTTAGTCGAAAAATCTGCGCACATAATTTACGATAAAAAAAACCTCCATGACACAGTAGGGAAACATTATATTCATGCATAGAATCGTCATACGCCTACTTTACCATAGTTGTGGTTCCTATGTCCCCAACAGAAATAATCAAACAAATCTGATAATCCTCCCAAGATGCCTGCAGTGACGTAGGTTACACATCATTAGCAGGCGAAACTGTTAATCAGTGAGATACCAGACGAATAAGTTAATCTGTCATCCTCATAAAGCATAGTAAGAGAATATTCACATTTGCCATTCCTTATTCTTTGAAACATGGGGCTTCGTACACATATGTGCCCCTCAATCATAAAGTATTGTTAATTTCTCCTCCTCAACAGGTCAGAAATTATGTACATAAAATGAACAGGCAAACGTATGTGGAAAGGGATAATAAGACAAGCCTCCTCTTTCGGAATCTGAACAGCTGAACCGTTTTACATCACGCCAACGCTATAGCCACTCATTCCCAGGATGTAAAAGGAAGAGGAACCAGATATGCCACTCTTTGTAATAAGTAGAATGACATACTTCAGTACCCTGAGGGGTATATTATCTTTTGCCAGGAAGGGTGGTGGAAACCATAGTCATCTGTAGAATGAAATAACTGATTCCAAATACATGTAAAGCGTCAACTGATTTTCTTATTTCATGCATCTGTACATGAATGGGTATAGCGTTGGTCATTTATCCCACTGGTTCAAATATCCGGGGAAGGGGTTTGTCATTAATTTATATGCAAGATTGACTTGTAATAATAGTAATATTTTAATCATCATCATCGTCATCTTCATCATCCTCATCATAATCATGAAATAATAATAATAGTAAAGTTCGTAAAATCTGACACTATATAAGTGTTATTATTTTGGACCTTTAATTCCCGACTACAGTATGTCCTTCAGGAAATAATCGAAAATGATGTTTTGAGGGACTGGTCATCCAGAGATAGGAGTATTTACACGAAGTTTATTTACGTATGGGGACAATGATAAGGTGATCTGAGTTTATCGTCTAACGTGAGGTATCTTTTAATTGATATTATCTACTTACATGAGGCGTTTTTTTTTAGTCCGACCATGACGTCACCATATTATCTACATATATGAAATATTTTCACTTATCCTTAACACTGTAACGTAGCTCATGTACGTACATAAGGTATAATTATTGTGCCACTTGACACCGGTTTATACCCCGCTTTCTCCCTTTGTCTCTCTCATCCTCCAGTGAGCGCAACCTGACCCTTTCCCTGGTTCTGGCGGATTGTCTTATCACAAAGTTCATGTTCTTACGGGAGGTATCTGGTGCATCGCCTTATCTACTGTTCCCATAAGTAATTATTCCATTCGACCAACCGGTATATTCTCATCTCTCTCCCTCTGTCTCGTGACATTCAGCATCTCAAATTTCTTCTCTCTCTCTGTTTCCTCGGCTCGCAGTCCCCACGTCATCCCTGACTTTGATAAGATATATATTTTTTTTTCGAGTGGGATACTACCCAGCACCAGTACATATTTCTTTCCCACTATCCTTTTTTCACGGCACCATTTCACGATGATACCTGCCATTTTCTACTGTATATAATACCGGTGTGGGAGGTTACAGACACATGCACGTACGGGGTTGCTACTCTTAATCAAATGAAT
>NC_087207.1:46415096-46432596 GCF_015104395.2 Macrobrachium nipponense
GTTAGGGGCAAGCCTGCTTAAGTTTGTGACCGTGTGATATCTGATAATACTGTATTATCTCTTTGATTTTTTACCCTTTTGACAATTAACCATCTGGTATTCTGATCTTTTTGTTTACTGATAACTTTCTTTCCAACTGTATTTCATCCGTTCCTTGACAATGCCTGAGTAAAGACGAAAGTGCGTGGATTTCTGTCTATCATTTCCTGTGGTATTGGCTTATTTAATGAGTCACGTGCATCTACTGTGATATTTAAGCACACACACACACACACACACACACACACACACACACAGACACACACACACACATATATATATATATATATATATATATATATATATATATTATATCCTAAGTGACCCCTCCATGAAAGATTTCTAGATCCTCCACTGGGACACACTGTTCTCAATCATTCATGAACTGTTTGAATATTATACGGAGCGAGAAAGAATTGCAAGGGAAGAAAAGGGACATACTGAGTGGTAAAAATAGATTCACAAGTGAGAAGACGGATAAAAGAATTTTGAGATGAGGTAGTTGTAGGGTGAACTGGGGATATAAGGTTGGTGAAAAATATGTCATTCTCATGTGTTCAGTAGGAGGAGATAAAGGTAGAGAAAATGCTGGATAGATAAAGTGGAAGTGCTCCTCGAGAAAGGAGGCATTAATATCGTTGAAACAAGAGAAGTCAGGTAACATTAAGGTGAATGGTGAAGAGGGTGTAAGGAGGTTCGACGATTTACTGTTTAGACTCTTCTGTGCAGGGTTCTCATCATCGTCACTTCACTAGTCAAAATATGAGCGTTTGGTGCCTTGGCCTTATCATATTAATGGTTGATACTTCATCAAATTAGTGAGGATTACCTTCCATCATATGGCAAATACAAGGAAATATTTTCTCAAACATTTTGTCTTGATAACCCGTTCGTAGTGTGTGTGTTTATTTTACCTTTAAATTTACTTATTTTTGTTGGAAAAGGTTGCTATATGGAGAGTCTATGGTTCTTATCAGGGAGAATGGAAACAAATATAATTCTTGGAAAAGGTGTATAATTACATAGAAATTTTACGCTGGACTTGGTTCGTGATCTAAAAGACATTTTCTCTGAACATCCACTCAGATTTTAAGTAAGAAGCAGCCTTTCCACCGTCCAATGTTCATTTTGTCACAGAAAGTATAAAGAAGAATGCGTATCGAAAGAGAATCCCAGAAATTTCGTAATGCAAAATCAGTAATGTTATCATTACGTCCTTCAAAACTTCCTTTAAGAAATACAGCTCAAAATATAATTTTTGCAGAACTTTAAATACAACTCAAACTTTCTCACACCTGTCTCCGAATGACACCATAATTTTGGAATCAAAATAAGTAGCTTAATCGTAATCGCTCTGCTTCCTATCACTCGTTTACTGTACTGAATTTCTAAACTAAATATGACATGAATAAGTACTGAGCTCGTGTTCCAATGATGCGTAAAACGTTCACCTTCTCAGAATTTCTTCATATTGTTCTGCCACCAGACTTTTCTACTTTTCCATTTATATATTTTCTTCCAGAATGATTCGTCTCCATTAACCTTTATATGACGTTCCTTTCAGTCACATCCCTTTCATTATCTAAATAGGAGTCTCCCTCTTTCGTCGGGGTACTTTTTTTTGTACCGCGTGCGAACCTCATTAGGCCTTTTCCTTCCTAAGAAGATTGGCTCCGAAGATTTTTCATATTCTTCCATTATCACACGTGCAGTTTCTTTCAGGGAAGTAGAGGATCGCGGATGGAGACATAAGCACACACGCTCGCTCACGCACACACATATATATTACAATCATACTTCCTTGTTCATTGAAAATGAATTAGCCTCCAAAGGCCTTGCTCTCTCGAAGCTGTAACTTAATTAGGTAATTCTTTATAGATCTACAAGTTCCTATAAAGGTTAACGTAGGTTTGAAGCGTCTTTGAAAATTTTGATCAGCAGCTTGTTTCTTTGTACGAGTCCTTATTGACCTAACTCCTGTAAGAATTAAACAGACTTCATATATAAGTGTTAGACTGTAATTTGATTTCAGAAATTTTTTTATAGGATATGATCGCTTTAGACGTAAAAATTATGTTAAATTTTGTTGTCTCCCCCATCTTTGAACTGTCGGACCAATTGTAATCACTACAAATGTCATAGCGTTATAAACTTTCACAGGAACCAAAGCTGGTTTTTTTATGCTCTTTTCTCCAACTTGACTAGTAAATTAAGTACCCTTCATCCAACCTATGTTCTCCAATTCTAATTGCACAACCAACCACCCTCGAAGAACTCTCATCTACCAAAAAACAGTACCTAATGAAAAGCACCACGTTTAGTTTTACATTTGCGTAATTCCAGATGGTTTCACAAATATGCAGGCATACATTAAGTTTAAACTAGAGATTATTTTGGGACCGAATTTTGGCGTACCATCTACAACCTACTATGAGAATTCAGGGCCTCTGTAACACGGTTTTTTCGCAATAACTTTTTATCTATCCATTTCATAAATATAACGCTTATTCAGAATACATATTATATCAACACAAATTTTGAGTGTATTCTGCACTACGTAGGTTGAATAAATTTGGTACTTATAATGTAAAAGTGACCTTTTTTGAAGACGGGCCAACTTACTCAGAGAAAAGGTTTCGAACGCACTCGTTACGTAGCTTATGACATCATTTCTTCCCTATTTCTCGATGGATGATTGGCTATACGTAACGAAGGCTAAACCTCTGGCAACAATGACACAAATTTAAATACAAGCAAAGCAGTACACCTTTATGAACTCTGGAACCTCTCCACTGATAATTGTCATAATGAACAAACCAACAAAATATGTTAATAAATACAAAAACACTTCGATTATTAGTCTAACTCCCAAAATAAGTTTCCAAAGAAATTACAGTCTACTTTATAGGTCACAATCAGATTGACAAGATGTAGGGAATAGTTGGTAATTACCAAAAACATAGTAGACAAGCTTGATTTGATAACTGCTATATCCAATGTCAAGCAATTTTTATTTATTGGCTATCTACCTATTTACTGAAAAAAAAGTAGCCGGTACCGTATATTGGCTTTAAAACCATCACCAATAATTATCGTCAAAATGGTGACTTCATGAGCTCCTCCCACTTTCGCCTCGTTATAATTCAGGATAACACTGAAGGTTACCATGGGCATTGTTTGGATTAGAAAATTTAACTTCTGGCTATAAAAACTAATTTCTCGAGTAGTTGTAAGAAGTGCTAAATGATCCTCAAAGATCCAGCAGTTGGCCTAAACGTTTAATTCATGTATATTACTGCTATACTGTTGCGGCACTACTGCTACAGTAGTATTACTAACGCTAGCACTGATACCCCACCCACATCTATGTATCGTTCCGTTATTCATAAAGTCTTTGGGTTTCAGAGCCGATGGAATTTCTGTCTGGTGGATGGGCGGGGCAACATTTAGTCAAAAGGTGTTTGTTTACCTTGCTTACGTAATGAATGTTTTTCGACTCTTGGCTCGTAATCATTGGCCATGGCGTCGGGCTAGATCAATTTTACTCTATAAAAATTAAAACTATCGGTTTTAGGTTATTGATAATGCTGACAAAATTTGTGTGTGGTTGTAAAATATACATATATCAACTTTCAGCTACATCCGATGCTTTGACAAGGAGCAAAGTCCAAAAAACCGTGTTACAGAGGCCCTGAATCTCATAGTAGCTGGTAAATTAAACTTAAGAGAAGAAGATGCAACAAGGCACGAACAGAGTTTTGTTGTTTGATATAAGTCAAGGTTTAGATTTTGATACACAGATATCTTTCACAGTGTTTGACGTTAATATTTGACAGTGTTAAAAGCAAAAGAAGTCCTCACAACGGTTTCTAAAACAACAAACCTTTGTAGGCCTCCTCTTCCGAGATGATAAAATAATTTCTTTTTTCTAACTGCTAAAAATTTATATTTGATTTTTGCATACTTAATCTGAATATCAACATCATGTGTGTCTTCCATGATTGAATTGAAGGCACTCAGATCAAAGATACCTTCATTGCCTATTTTCTAAGAGAATTATTGTACTGTCCGTTGTTGTTTTATTTATCATAAAGAAAGAATGCCTCTTCATAAATATCATTATATGAAAGACTAAAAAATAAATTGAACCTAAGTCTAGATAACTGGAGGGTGATATGGTGCTGTGAAACTATGGTGATTGTTTTGAACTTAGTTTCAAATCAACATAGCGTAATTTGGTACTAGAGCAACCTATGAAGCCTAGCAAGTGATCTCAATCCCCTACAATGGTCTCAATATAGCTTGTGGTATTATGCAAAACATGTTTTCGGTACATGATCCATTCCATCTTCTATCAACTTGAGAATTTTTCATAATCTATGTTTTCAAAGTAGACCCATCTTACATCTTGGAACCGGTCCCTTTCTTATTCCATACTTCGTGTTTAAATGTTTTTCCTAAGTGAGGGAAGAGTTTGAAACGTGATTTAAATTTCCTGCGTCATCTTTAGTCTTTGTCCTCACCTGTAAGATTGCTCTGCCACTCCATGATCTTTTAGGATTATCTTCTATGAATGTTCTGGTTATTTGCAATGAACAGTTATTCTTAGCATTACTTTATGTAATGAAGATGATAAGCAACATTAAACATTCTCTATTTTTGTCTCTCTTCTTTGTAAATCATCACCAACAAAGATCTCAGAAATGCCAGGTGTCCGAATCCCTCCCCAAAGACGAGGAAATGAGGATGTGAGGGATTATCCCAAAGCTCTTGATGAGATCCAATTAATTCAGGGGATTAGGGGAGATTCACCTTACTTACGAAGGAGGCGTTTATGAAGGAAAGATGGCACAGGAATAAATCGCCTCTCCCGTGCTCGTAATCCCATTAGGATTTCAAGGGATTTTTTTTCTCCTCTTGTTCAAAACTGAACTGCCTCGTGAAAAAAAAAAGTTGTTTTCGAATGGTATTACCTGCCAGAAAAAGAAAGAATTGTGCATGTACAAAAATTTTATGATGTAAAACGCAAAATGATTTAATAGTAAAATGACAAACAGTAATCAAATATGGAAATTCAAGTTTACATATATATTTGCCAGAAAAGAAGGGACAATAATTGAGTGAATTATTTATGGAAATATGAATGTTATAAAAAAATGAGCAAATCAAATGCAATGAAAAAATTTATTACTAAAAGTGAACCTTTATAAGTAATTATCAAAACCCCCGACCAGTTAAAAGTAGAAGAATCTAAAAATAATGAGTTGAAAATGTAATTTTTACACAATAATTAGACCCAAAACACAATGAAATCAAGAAAAGGCCGTTCACATAAGATGTTACTTAAGTAAAACCCAGGAAAACTTCTCAGTTCGAGAAAATGCAGCCAGATAATCTAATTCCCTATGAAAATTTGATTGTCCATTAAAATGAGTTGGCCATTCCTTGTCATTTTTCCCTGGCGCTATACATTGCATAGAACTTGCAAACGTTTCTTCCCACAGCCGTAGAAGAAAGGCAACTGCACACAACAAAAATTATGGTAGCAGAACTAGTCTCTCTCTCTCTCGTCTCTCTCTCTCTCATCTCTCTCAAAAACACATACACACACAAATTCACACTCTGTCTCTGCCTCCGCCTCTGTCTGTCTGCCTGCCTCACACACACACACACACACACACACACACACGCTCTCTCTCTCTCTCTCTCTCTCTCTTCATATCTATCTCCATATCTCAAGAGCTTGGGTCTGTGCTTCTGTATCATTTCAAACATCCAATTTTGATTGTTTCATTTCATTTATCGTATGCACAAATTTATACATATGGAGACAACTGTATTTGTGTTTTTGATATGAGATGCCCTCACGTATTCGTGACTGCTAAGACATTTGTTAACATAACATTCAGTTACATTTCCAAGGACGAGGGTTCCACTATTATTAAGTGAACACACAAACAAACTCACATATTGAATTATTTAAAAATAAAGAAAACTCACGCTAGTTAAATTTGCTCTATTTTAAAAACAGCAACGCGATTCGAACAGGGTGTGCCACATCTCCATGATTTTTGTAATTTTGTGGACGTGGTCATCAAAGAAATCATAGCAGGAAAAAAGCGTTAAAGTTAGTGGAATAAAAAAAGATGAGATTTGGAACGATATATACAGTGCTGAAATTATTGGTCTTCATACATAAAAGTTTACAGGTTCTGAGAAGGAATTCGAAAGGCTTGTAAAAGGATAAATCAGAATAAAGGACCGAAAGTTTAAACAAATGCAGAAATAAGTGTGGATCTCTCGTCAAGGAATTAAGGAAAAAACTAGAAAAGGATTGAAAGATTACCGGAGAGGTGACCCACATAACAGATGAAGCAAAACGGGTATCAAAAACATTTGGATGTGAGGAGGAGTATCTGGTGAAGCAAAAGTTGTAGCTTCAGCAGTACTTCTTGAAGAGATCCCCTATACGGAAGTGAAGTTTGGAAGTTCAGTGTAAATAAAATAAAAATCTTGCATTTGATAAGATAAATGCCTGCATGGTAGACATGCAATATGGAGGGATGAAAAGGTGGATAGTAGATACGTAAGTCCAGGTAAAAAGAAAGCTCACGTCTTGTTGGCTTCTAGTAGGCTTTGGTCTCAAGAGAGAATGGGGATGACAAGGCTGAGTGGAGGATGAAGGATTGTCGGTGACAGAACAGCTCTGATGAATCCTCGATGTGCGAGACAGCCTCCAGGATGGTGGTAAAGTGTCACTGTTTCTATATGATGTAAGCAACGCTGAACCGCTTCCGGCGTGGTTATATGCTCTGGAAGTCTGCTGCACACATGGACATCACTGATTTAACAATTACCAAATAACTGTGGCAGTGACTTTCGCTTTATTCCCGGCGTCATTCTATTTTACTAGAAACGACTTAGGTGAATACATGCTAGAGAAAACCTTCTTAAACTTAGTTTTTAATTAGGAGAAAGTATACTGCACACATATTAGCTATATTGTATCATGGGATCATGGGTATATGACTATATATATATACTATAATATATATATATATATATATATATATAGATATATATATACATGCTATATATATTATATATATATATGTATATATATATATATATATATATATATATATATATATATATATATATATATATATATATATATATATTTATATATATATATATATATATATATATATATATATATCATATATATATACGTATCATTTACTTATGTATGCCCATTTAAGTGCACAATGTACCTTGAGCACAGACTATTTATCATTTATACCATTGCTTTTGATTTTAGTGTGGTATATTAAACACCAATTGTTAAAGATACATAAATGAATGAATGAATTGGTGAATTCATATTTTTAGCGTTATTATGAAAATACCATTGTTTTGAGAATGTTTATATCATATCATTTCTTTGCATTGTCATTGTATTTTCATATGGCTTCATTTTAATAATATTATTTATGAGTTTCTCTGAAATTGCATGTCCGCCATTTTGACTGTTAATAGCTGCATACCAGAGCATACGAGGGCACGGCAGAGCAAATATGTAATAAATAAATATCCATATTATAATATTTCTATGATAGTTTGAAGATGGGAAGTCGTAGAGAGAGAGAGAGAGAGAGAGAGAGAGAGAGAGAGAGAGAGAGTTTTGAGAGTTTTGATGTACCCTTTTCATGTCATACACTGATGCCGTCATCTCAGCAAAGCATCAGCCATAACAAGTAGACGAACGAGGTCGCATGATGTTCCGTTAACAGTTTATTTAATTATTATTGCTGATATTTACAAACTACAGAGTCAACAATTACTCTTATATGAGTCAGATGTGACTTGATTATTTTTACAATGACATCTATTACTATTTTTCCATTATAAGTTTTGAATCATTTTCATGTGTTAAATGTTGTGACTGCATGTGTTTGTTAACACGCCAGAACGAGCGAGGCGTTGTCCACCGCTATAGGCATTGAAGCGAAAGTTTTGTAAGCGTTCACACGCTATTATCGTATTGTAAGAGAGCTCAGAAAAAAAGCCGGAGACTGCTTTTCACTTCAATTACATCTCTGTTTAAAACCCATCCCGGTGATGGCTTTTTTAAGAAGAATCATTCATCACTCATCGCCAACCTAACAACAAAATCAATTCTCTTAACAGATAAACAACCCCGTTACTCTCCC
This sequence comes from Macrobrachium nipponense, assembly GCF_015104395.2. NCBI lineage: Eukaryota > Metazoa > Arthropoda > Malacostraca > Decapoda > Palaemonidae > Macrobrachium > Macrobrachium nipponense. The sequence continues at coordinate 46,423,349 of NC_087207.1, forward strand.
CCTCTCTCTCTCTTTTTCTCTGTCCGGACATTTACCTGTCAAAAAAACTGGAAGATGAATGTTATAACAGAAATACTATGCTCAAACTACTGGTCATTTCCTCCTTTTCAAGCAATACAATAATCAGTCAAGAAACACAGCTTCTGCTTTTACCCCTGAATTAATCATACCATGATACTCTGTATAAATTTAAATAACTGTTGTTCATGGATTCTTTTATTCTGCTGCACAGTTGGAGCTTAATAGTCTAACAAAACCCACTGAATGGATTGCATTCAAATTTTTTGCAAAGCTCACTGAATAGATTGCACTGTTTTCTTTTCCTGTAGACATGATCACCGTGAACAAGCGTGAGTCCAAAATAAAAGTCAATTATCTAGGATCAGAATTTGCAAAAGTATTATTTTCAGGAGGCAATAGCGCATGGAAATTAATGGCAAGCCTCCTCCCTGGGTATCTGAACCACTGACTGAGATAACTGACCAACAATATAGATGCAATAAAGATGCACGAAAGGAAATGAATCAGATAGGGCGTTTACATGTACTTGGAATCACAGTGAGTTCCCTGTACTACCTATACCTACGGGGCTTTTCACCACACACCGTCGACCTCACCATATGCGGAAGACATTCAGTCATTCACCCCCAACAGGCATGACATAATGTACACATTATTTTGCCTTGAAAACTTCGTAAGCCAAACTTCCTCCACACGGAACTGAACTAGTGGTAATCCAATTACAAGGTGAAGCATATCTGTTTCCTCTCCCTTTTGCATTCTGTGAATGAGTGGCTGTGGTGTTGGCCTGATGTCTCTCAGGTCAGCAGTTCAATCTCAAGGAAGAAGTTTTTTTTATCATTATTTTTATTCATCGGTTCCTAGATAAGATTGTCTGCTCATTATGTGTACGCAGTGTCAAACCTGATGCTACTTGATGTTTGAGGGACACGTGTATGACGGGCCCATTATGTTTAAAAGAACATGCAGTGACAGAAGTTATTTTTCTCTTATATGCTGTATGTGGCTGAGATATTAACATTAGTGTGGTATCTTACTCTCCACCACTGGTTATCATATTTCTCCCTAGTCAGCATTGGCCTTATACCTCACTAGTCATCCCAGGTCTTATATATCACTGGTCAGCGTTAGCCTTGTATCTTATTTGCTAATAGTGATCTTATATCTCGCTGGTCAGCAGGTCAGCCTACGACATCTCAGGCACCTTGAGAGGATAATCAGATTTGCTTTCTCACTTCTCTGGTTCATCTTCTTTCATTTCCCTGTGGCAGAATGGATATGCTGTTGCCCTAGTGTCTCACTGGCCTCATGGCCCCTAAGGGAAGGTTTATCTTATAATCTTCACATTATTAGAAGTAGGCTAGGATTCTAACTTTCGTTATCTAATACCATAGTTTTATATGTAAATAATGACTGAAACCCCAAATCCGATAATTATCTGATTTTGGGTTTATCACTGATTATAATCAGTGATAAAAATATTTATCCAATAACTTGAAAAAAAATCCCTGACCTTTATTTGCAGATAAAAAGAAAGACATTTTGGTGAAATATAGAGATGAAATTTTTCGCAAAACTGAGAATTCACAAACTCGCCAAACAAAGACCTTCTTAATTTAGCTCTCTCATTCGCTCTTTCAAATGACATTTCTGCACCTGTATCCACTCTAACGCACTTCACCTTTCGCTAAAATTGCTCTTTATTTCATGAAAACACGTTTATTGATATCTCTTGCTTTTGCCTTCCAGTTCACGATGCATCTCGTGAAGTTTATCATCCATGCGAAAATTTATCATTTCCAAAAATATCGAATCACAACCGATATTACTGTTCCATCATAAGGGTCACTAAAAAGTTTCGAGATATATTTTCTGTACAATTTGTCAGTGTGTTTGTCTTTCAAAAGATGCTAAAATATCTCCAGAGGTGCTTTCCTTATTGTTCATCTGTGAATAAAATAATGGGGTATTGATAAAAAAACACGCAATATCGAAGAAAAATTTAGTGTCCCATTTCGTCGTTATGCATTGACATGCATCCACTTTATTTTTCCAAACCTTCGTAGATGATCCACCGCGCCAACGGTTTATCCCGCGAGAAAGTACATCCCCTTCAAAGTGGTGGCGGGAAGGTGGATTCGGCGGATTTGTTAAATTCGTCGCGTGCAATTTAGGGACGAAGACCCCCATGGAGAGCTTTGGGGTTAAAAAAGGAAAGCGGCCATGAAGCCGGTCTCCCAACCGCTATATGCGTCCATGTAACTATACATCAAGGGCTTTTACGGATAAGTGGATTTTTGACGTGGCAGACACTGATTTATTGTTTGAACACGCAGAGATATTCATATTCGTGCGATTGCTTTTATTTAGTGAGGTATGGATTTTACTGTAAATATAAAAAGAAAAAAATTATGAGTTCGTTCATAAATTTTTTTTTGTAAACAATCCAACATGTTTTGCGGTTTTCAAATGAATGATAGCCGAGATATCAAACAATTTCTCTCTCTCTCTCTCTCTCTCTCTCTCTCTCTCTCTCTCTCTCTGGCCTCATAAAGCAAGCAACAGCGAGTTCAACTCGCAACTGAATGACCAGCGTTTTTATCCCAGAACTGGACGACGAAGACAGGTAAGGTAGTGATAATTTACATGCCAATATATCTTTGTGGGAGTAACTAGTGAATTATAAATTGGGTTGTAAGTCAAGTATTGTGGGTTGAAACTATGGTGTGTGTGGAGAAAGAGAGAGAGAGAGAGAGAGAGAGAGCGAGAGAGAGAGAGAGAGATGAGAGAGAGAGATAGAGAGAGGAAATCAGGAAGACTGATCATTATTCTGTCAAAATGTATATGATCGTGTAATTGAAAAAGGTGGATAACATTTTTTCCAGTAGAATACACTTAATTTATGTACTGTTGATTCAAAATCATTCAAAACTTTTGCAGAAATGAACAGAAAAGTGTTATTTTTTTATTTGTAGATGCCTTTTTCACACCAGCGTTTAATGTTGACGAATTTTGACTTCGTCGACCTGGTGAGGATTTACAGCACTAAAATAAACAACATAGAAGGCCATAGAAGATACATCTGTATTTCATTAGTCTTGGTGTAATGCTGTATGAGCAGCGGCATGAAACTTTAACCACGGCCCAGAGGTGGCCTGGCCTATATCGTTGCCAGACGTAAGATTATGGCTAACTTTAACCTTAGAAGTGAATACTAACGAGGCTAGAGGACTACAATTGGGTATGTTTGGTGACTGGAAGGTGGATGATCAACATGCCAATTTGCAGTCCCGCAGCCTCAGTAGTTTTTAGTTTTCTAAAAAGAAAATTAATTTGCCGGCTTTGTCCGTCCGTCAGCTCTTTTTTGGTCCACACTTATTCTGTCCGCCCTCAGATCTTAAAAAACTGGTGAGGCCAGAGGGGCAGCAAATTGATATGTCTATCACCCACCTCCCAGTCATCAACATACCAAATTGCTTCCCTCTAGCCTGGGTATCTTTTTTTTTTATTTTTTTTATTTAAGGTTGAAATTAGAGCGTGTCTGACAACGATATAGGTCAGGCCATCACCGGGCAGTGGTGTAAGTTTCATAGGCCGCGGATCATTCAGTATTATACCGAGACCACCAAAAGGTAGATTTATTTTCAGTGGCCATAATTATACGATGTACAGAAAATTCGATTTCACCGAAGAAACTTCTACGCATTTTTCACTTGTTAAGATCTGAAGTCGGGCAGAAAAAGTGCGGACGGACAGTCAAAGCCGGCATAATAGTTTTCTTTTCAGAAAACTAATGAAAGAAATGGATTGCACAACACTTGTAATTTCAAATTAATTTTTATTAAGATTGGAAATAAAATTATTATATTTTACTGAAATAAATAAAAGATAGTGAACAACTCCATATACATGTGAGATAAGAATGAAGAATTAGAAATCTAAAACGCAAGATAAAAGAAAAGCCAAACAGAGAAATAGACTGAGAAAAAGAGATTCTAATTAAGGGTAAGGAAGGTTCATGCGCAGGTTTAATGAGACTCATTTGATTATCCTAAAGAAAATCCCTCATTTTGAGGTAACTGAAACGATCCAATTGCACGAAATTGCATGGCATGTTAACACGAAAAATTGCCGAGTTGTATCAATCTCTATCACTTTAAGACAGTTCAGATTGTTTGGGCACCTGGTAAGGAGGAGCGATTTTGCGCATCTTGTAGCAGGAGAGATTATGAAAAGGAAAGTGCTACGGACACAGAGGAGAGGACGGCCTAAGACAACATTCGAGAAGGCATGATGAGACAAAAGAATAGAAGAAAGGAGGCACAAGAAAAAACGTCTAGGAAGGCTTCATTAAGCTTAGAAGAGATGATTAAGTTAGCAAAATGGTAATAATAAGCACATGGGAGCTTTTATCTGAAACACATTTTCAGTTACTCAGAAATTTACAGCAAAATTAATAACAGTCTATTCACTCAACCCTAATTTCCTTATTAGTTCAGGAGAAAGATAATAATATTAATAAGGTCAAAATGAAAAAGTAGGCTGATAATGGTATCGATAAATTGAGATCTTTCCTTTTAAAGTTACGGCAGTCGGTGCATGAAAACGTAATCGTGGCACATTAAAAAAATCCCACAAAAAGATTTTTGTTGTGCTGATATCAATAGTAGCTATAAAGCCATTATACAATTAAAGTATTCGACCGAATCACATTTTAAGAAATTTAGCCGAAGTCCTACTACAGAGACAAATTGATTCATAGTTAACCTGTCCTTGTTACGATTACAGCAAGAATAAAGATGATGTTCTGTATTAAAAGCCACAAGAAATCCTCCCTTGGTTCTTAGTTTGATTCATCTCTCTAAGGTTTCGATTTCACTTTGCTGAAAATCCCTTCTTGAACAGAAATGTTAAACTTCGACGAGATCCTCCAGTTTTTTCACAGGGGTGGAGTTAGATGGCACCAGTGATCCTCTCCAATTCTTTCCAAACAAAGGCAGATTTCACCACTGATCCCAACGTCATTGGCAGGATATTTGCTTTTTCTACACTGGATATTTCTTTATAGTTACATAATGATACGAACGGTACTAAAGTTATGGCTGATTCCTCTGATGGTAGTGGGCAGTCCCCTCTTCCAAAGAGATCTGATCACAATTATTCTCTTGATTTTTCCGTGGCCATCCACTCGGCAGCCCGTATCCTACGTAACTACTGATCGGTGTTTGCATTTGAATTAAACGTTTTCCCGTTGTTTTGTAAAAGATGAGAGCTAATCAACTTAAGGCTTTTCCGGTTCGAGTTACAAGGACTGACGTGCGATTTTGAGAAACTCGCCATATGGCAAGGACATTTTATTGTTGGCATTATAGAAGAAGCAGAAGGGGATGTTGTGTTGCACTTTAATCTAGAGTCATAAGTATTATACTAATTTGCAATAGGATTTCGAACGTTATGTAAAATTAACTTTAATTCGGCCTGGGACAGAAATGACCAAATGAACCTACTGATCGGAATCGAAATACCGTCGATTATATATCGGAAGGAGAACAAAAAGTGAGAAAACAGAACCAGTTTGTTCATTTGAATTAACACTGTATATGTGCAATCAGATGAGGTAAAAGTGCTCGATGTTACATTAGCGAATTCTTCTATGTCGAATTCGGGAGGAGGATTTTTTATAGAACAATCTTATTGTAGAAAAAAATCCCTTTCTTGTAATTGCAAAGACCGGTGTTGTGTATAAAAACACATAACTGCTTTTGTCTCGTAGATTGACAATCTAATTTTCATTCTTCTCCCTCTCCGCCAACAACAACGAACACAACAACTCGTTAGCGCTCTTCATCCCAAACGAACACACAAATTAACACTTGTCACGAGTTGCCCAGTTTATATTTTATATTTTACATAATTTTACGCAACTTTGTCGTCTTTCATTAAATGTGAAAGAAAGATATTCTGACACTATGGTAACATAACAGCTGTTCACATTTTCGTAATAACATAATACGCAAATTGTCAGAGTGGTTACGTCTTAAAGTAGGACGACAAGTGACATCAATTCTACTTTCGTCCTGTTTAAGACTTTCGTCGTATTATTTCAAAAAAATCAATATGACAACCAGACAACCAGTCTGCTCCCCATTTATCTTATATATAATTACCTCCCATCTTTGGTACTACATTTCTTAACAATATTATTAAGTTTTAATTTACTTTAGAATAATGTTCTCCATTCATTCCACTCAACAATGTTATTGAAAGCTAAACAGATGTGCAATCATCTAATGATTAGTTTACCTTACGGAAATGACTCGGTGACTAAGAGGATGCTTAAGAATTTGAATGAAGCCACAAGACCAATATATAACATTCATCCCATTGCTTTGCCAACCTAGCTACCGTTGTTCAATTTGGTGGGGATGCGGCTTCAACTGAAAATTAAAGAAAAACAGCTACTCTAGTGGAGTAACATATCTTTTAACGCATGAGATATCAATCAGAAATATTGCATTTTCATTCAACCGCCGATATTTGAAGCAAAACGTCTATTGACAAAAATCCCTAAATGTCAAATAATCGCGTTTTTGTCTTAATTTTCACGTTACTGTTGAGAGAGAGAGAGAGAGAGAGAGAGAGAGAGAGAGAGAGAGAGAGAGAGAGAGAGAGAGAGAGAGAGAGAATTTATTATGTATTAAATTATTCGTCCCTTTGTCAATAGTCTCAGCGCATTATTCAATAATTTTAAAAATCATAAACCTGCTAAAAGGGTTCAGGATATTTTATATTTTTTCTTTTGTTACAATATCCAATTAAATATTTGATTCCTGTTAATTCGTCTACTGCAGTTTTTACTTCGCCGAGGCATTTCGTGATACATCAAGCAGTAATTATCCTCAAAATGACAATCGTGTATCTCCGCAAACTCATCGTAAATATAATATCATGGAAAGTTTTCTCGTTATAAATAATTACATCAGCATACTAAATAATCTATAATATCCAAAAAAAATATTCCTTTTCAAAGTAGTTTGTTTTATAATCATATATTTCTGTGCTCACTTGTCAGTAATAACTAATTACACCGACTACACTCAAATTAGTTGACGTTCTGGAGGAAAATAAAAGAAAAATACACGAAAGTTCAGTGAGTTTCTTCCATCTAGCTAATTGAACAACATTATTATTCAGCTAACAAAAATATACTTTTTAATACTTTTGATTAGCAGGGGTCCGCGTTAAACAAATCTCATATTTTCATAATTACCAAGACGCATCACTTGACTTCAATTGCTAGTAAATATCCTCAAAAGACCCTACCCTAAAGAAATTGACATAAAATAACATCTGATATCCTACGATATACACGATGTTTTGTCCAAGGATTTTCAAGTCACTACAAAGAACCGTTCTGAATTTTCATTGGCGCACATAAAGCGGCTAAGTTACTTATATGCACTAGTGTCACATTCCGAACTAGTTATTGCTAGAGAGAGAGAGAGAGGAGAGAGAGAGAGAGAGAAGGAAGTTTTGGTTTTCACAAATAGACTACACCATAAAAGATATGAAGCAAGACTCAGAGTGCGAGAAAAAGAAAAAAAAACGAGTTTTCCATTTAACAAACGGACGAGAAAAAGAACGAAATTTTGGCTTTAGCAAATTGGCGAATTTATAAAGGAAAAATATGATGAGAGCAAAAAGAGAAATTTCACGTTAACGAATGAAATTATGTAATATGAAGCTGAATGAGAAGGTGGTATAATGCATTATCACTCTCTACCTTTGTTTTTCCCATTTTGTCAAGGTTTCAATTTCATTGCTAGGTAATGAATGTTTATAAAATTTCCTCAGAATCTAAAGCAACGGAACAATATGCTATAAAATATATCGAAAACGAAATTAAACCTGCCTTTGTCACTGAAATTACGGAAATGAGGAAATAAACTGCTGAAGCTTTCAGCATTCACAATAACTATACTGAAACGAATTCCTATGATAATATGAAGTAAAATAGTAATCCACTTCTAAAGAGCATCACGGGCGTTGTTCAGCATTTGTAAACGCTAGTTACTGAATGTGCTTCATCGACAGTGATTTTAATTTTTTGTAAAAGGATATCAAAATCTTAGCCAATTTCATTATTTCTTTTTGTGTAAGTCAAAACTGTTTATTTGTTACAGGTTACCATTCGTTGTTCTGCTACTCAAATTTTATGTTAGAAATCAGTATAAACTTTATTCTAATTGATATTACGGAAAACTGCATTAAAACTCAAACATTCCTCTTTGAGTGAAATTTCAGATTGCATTTTTTCTTCACAATTCCACGGTACAATAGGTGGCGGGCTGGTTTCAATTACTTTGCGATTACTACACTATACTCTGTTCTTTTTTTTTTTTTTTTTTTTTCATCTGTCCATCCGCCTGTGGTGTTTTCGCATGGTAACACTGTGTAAGTTTTAGGGAAATAAAAGGATATTTGGGTGTACATTTGCAACTGAAAAGTGTTTTAATAATTTACTGTATGCGGATTACACCGTTAATATTCGAAATATTATATTAAATTTAAACCTGGGGACGGAGTGTTATCATACGCAAACACCACAGGCGGATGGGCAGATGGAAAAAAACAGAGTATAGTCTCGCTTTTCATATCTCTCTCGAGCAAGTATGGGGAGGAATACTAAACAAACGTATATAACTCTAGTATTTATTTGTACAGCTATCTTTTTGTCAAGGGTGCTTCTCTGCATCTCCAGTTAGCCCTTATTGGAGATCTTGCTTGTTTGCGTTAATTTACGGTTTTGCTCTATTTTCGCTGTGCTTATTTTATACGCATTATACGTATTCTGATTCTATTTGCTGAACGGAGTTTTTCAACTTGGAGTTTTAGTGTTATTTTCATCATTAATTATTTCCCAGTTGCTTTTTGTTTTTAACTGTGCATGCTTTAAAGTATTTAGTGTGGTGTGGTTGAATTTCATCCAGATCTTTTGTAATGTTCTTCTTGTCACTGGCTTTGAAAGGGCATAATCTTTGTGCATGCTTTCCAAAACAATTGTGCTTTACTTTTTTCAGTCCTACGTTTGTGTTAATTTGTTGTATATGACGTTTATTATTAAGTTTTAGATTTTTTCCATTTTATATTTTTATGCCAATAACATTTATGGGTCGTAAATATGAGGGTGAATTATATTACTTTATGCGGCTTCAGCGGCTATGGGC
>NC_087207.1:46438841-46466341 GCF_015104395.2 Macrobrachium nipponense
GTGATTAGATTAGAGTCAGAATAGTAGGATAAAGCATCTACTAAGTCAGTTTTTTGAGTGGCAGCGAGCAGCCACTGTGGAAAGAAATGGAGGAATCTTGCTTGCCCTGCAGACATGCAATATGATGACTCATCAGGAAGGGAACTATGAGACCTATGAGATCAATAACATCGCTAACCAAAAAGATGTTGGAGGGATATCCTTCAAACTAGACCAAGTCTACAGAATATATGAAAATAATTGAAGGAGTGCCAAATAACATTCAAATACATTCAAACAAAGAAAAATGAGTAAAGTGAATATAGTGAATATAGTGATTGATGCAATATGAAAAGGAATGCCGAAAGCATGTAATTTATGTAAGGTGTGGTATAGCATTGTAAATCCACAAAACCTGATCAGGAAATGCTATGCATGCCACATACGTATGCATCCTCAGTGTGCAGCAGTCCAGCAAAATATAAGTAAGGACACAAGAGTATTTTTTTAAACATGTCTATCATGGATAGATAATGTTATTAAATCGAGACTTAATGTGCAAATAGTAGAGGATGAAGATGAGGAAGAGTAAGTAGAGGAAAACAGAAAAGAATAAAATAAAACTGAAGTGATAGAAAAAAAAAAAAAAATAATGAAAAACAAAGAACAGGACAAGAGCTTGGATGCAGAGATACACACAGATACTATATACTATGAGGCAATACAGCAGCATACATACAATGGAATAAATTACGACATGACAACACAAAATAAAATCCCAAAGAGGCTGTTGAAGAATTATTGAGATTCTAATTCTGTAGAAAATTTATAGAATTGTGTATATATATATATATATATATATATATATATATATATAATATATATATATATATATCTAAGTTCATATTTGTTTTATCCTTGAAATCCCCCTTTTGCCATACAAAGCAAAATCATAAAGAAATACTGGGAGTTTCAAGGATAATATGCTCAGTCCATAGATGGCTCTGCTGGCTGTATTTTAATATTTGCAGTTCCTGATTCCATCATCCTTGGGAAAAAAATTTTTCAAAAATTTTTCACCTACTGGTAATGAGAGAAGAGTGGGGAGGCAGATCAGCCATATTGGATGATGTTTTCTTCTAGTGAAGAAGTGCTATAAGATGGAATAGCACTTTATTTTAAGGCCACCTCTCCTGCAATTGCTTACCACGAGTGCTACCATGAAGAGTGCAATATCAAGATTTCAGAATACATACTTCTCAACAATGGGATCTTCTGCTGCTCTTCGATTTGCATTGGGATTTTAAGGATATGGCCCACCAACCCAGTAAGTTTCCTATGATTTTGTGGCATATGGTTCAACTTTGGTTAGGGGGTTATAATATTTGAAATGAATATTAATTATCCAAGTCTTCATCCCTAATTATAAATTTTCTATGGATTGTATGCTAATTATAAAATTACTATTGTTATTTCTAGCTTAATTCTAAATTTTTGTTTTGTGCATAAGATAGCCTAGTGGGTGTTCAGATTTGCTTAAATCGATATACCTTATAAGATTTCATTTTCCTGAGTTTGTTTTTTCATATTTAATTTAATATTACATAACTTAGGATTTTAGTGAGCCTAACTTTTTAATTTGTTACTAGGCTAGGTTACTTGTGCTTGCTGGAAGGTAGCCTAGTATCATCGGCTTCAGTTATCTTCCTGGTCTTGGCAAATTTATTTAGGTACCTAGTTCAGTTATATGTAATGTTATATTGGCATATTTGCATTTGATATTGATATATTGTATACCATTCATTATTGCTTATAAAGGGACTTTAGATAAATGTTACGTTAGGTTTTTGATGGAATTTTTTTCGTGGTTTGCAGAATCCATAGTTTTCAAAAACAGGCAGAGTTGAGTGGGTTCTACCACAGGCAGTCACTAGTGATTGAGGATTCCACTTCAGCCATCAGAGTTCCATTGCTTTGACATATTTAATATTTATTCAATATAAATAAAGAATCTAATATTTCTAATTTTAAAGTTTCTTTATCCAATATTGACATTAAAGTTATTGTTACTCTGCTCTCGCTTGCTCTTGCTATAACTTTTCTTTATTATTTTTTTGGTTTTTTATTTTTTGCGGAAAAAAGAAAAGTGGCCTGTACCCAGATCTTCATACCGCATGGGAAAGGAAAGCAAGAAAAAAGAAAAAAGAAAAGAAAGCCCATAGCCTGCACCCTTTTGAAAAGAGGGAATCGCGGATTCGGTGAAAGATTTTACTACAAGCATCACAAAGTATGTCACAATTATGAGATTTATAACAAATGTGCATGCCTAGACGGCTATGAGGATGAATGCAGCGATCTACATCCTAAAATACTCAAAAACTTAAAAGAAGGAAAAGGATTTAAGTTCAACAAAAGATGTTGATATATGCACCTTGTAGCCATGAATCAAAATCAAATAAAAAATCAAAATAAATATGAAGCAAATAAAGAAAGGAACAAAGAACATGAGGTGAAGGAAAAAACAAGCCATCACCGCGTTGTGAAATGTCAGCATCGAGATATAAAGCAGCAGCACCCAGATACAGTGCAAGGAACAAGCACTGTATATAAGATGTCAGGGAATGGTGCAGATACGGAGATAAATGCAGATTCATACAAAAAAATTATAAATATGAGGAAGGAAGATCAAATTTACTGGATAAGTTGGATTTTTTAATGTCAGAATTTACGGAAATGAAGAGAGGAACAGCATGCTAGAACAGGAAAGAAGCATGGGAAAATCCTTAATATTCTTATCCATATTCAAATGATGGGGATACGCTCATAACCCTCATGGTGAAGACTGCACAGGGTATGTAGTAACTCAAAAAGAAAAGTTAGAGTTCTTGAAGAAGAACTAACCCCAACCAAACTGAAAAAAATAGATATAATGGAATGTAATGAAACAATGGTATTCCAAGAGATTGGTTTGGGTATGGTGATCAGATAAAAGGGGTCCAAACATATAGATCAGATAGAAAAAATTGGAATGAAAGGGGAACCGCAACATATGGGAGAGACATAAATCAAGGAAAAACATATGAAAAATATAGTAACACAATGTGAATTAATAGAAGTAGAATTTGAACAAGGTCTGAAATAAAAACTGGCTGAGCTCGTATATATAGACCCCCTAATACTAAAGAGTTTGACACAATAATAGAAAAAATGGATGATATATGTAGAAATCACAAAGACTGGACTATGCTCCTATCCTGAGACTAACTTTCCTTTCATAGATTAGAAAGAACGAATAGCAGAGTGTGGTTGTATTTATACATATAAAAAAGAGATTAATAGTAGTGCTGAATATAAGAGGCAATTCGAAAAGCTATTAGATATGCTACTAGAACACAACATTCAACAAATAAATCACCTGCCAACAAGAAAGGTTAATACTGTAGACCTAGTATTTGTGAACGGGTTGAATTATGTTAAAGGAATAATAGTGTATAATACAAGTAATTTTCAGGTCCATTAATGTCCATAAAACTTATCAAAGTCACCAAGTCCCAAAGCAAGTGAAAACAGAGATAAGCAAGAGATGAAAAAGTGGGAAGGATATGGAAAGTACAATTTCAATAGTAAGAATATAAAAAGGTCAGAAATAAATGAAGAATTAAGCAAAGATTGAGAAAACATATTCATAAGTGATGGTATACAGGTAAATACGGGTATATTATATAAAATATTAGAGGAAATAGTGGATAAGTATATACAGAAGAAGAAAAGTAAGCATCAGTCATGCATACCAAGAGACAGGATCTTGTTCCAGAAAATTAGAAAGTGGAAAAAAGTTCTTGCAAAAGAAAAGTAAGATAGAATATGCAGAACAAAAGATTATACAATCAAAACAAAATGAAAAATTGGACTTAGAAGAAAAGACACTAGAAAATATCAAGCAAACCCCCAAACTAGTGTACTCATATGCGAAAAAGATGAATAAAAGAGGAGTAGAAATAGGCCCTCTAAGAAATTAAGGGAGATTAACGAATTAAAAAACGGAAATATGCAACATATTAGCAGAAAGAAAATAAGAGATTTCTGCTGATCCTAGAAGTGGATCAGCAGCCGGACCAGATTGTGTCCCTACCATTTTGTTAAAGAAAGTAGTTCATTCTATCACAAAGCCGCTTGCAATATTATTAAGGCAAAGTGTAGATACAGGCAAGATTTATGATGAACATAAATTAGCATAATTAAGTAATTATAGGCCTGTGAGTCTAACATCATATATTATGGAAATGTATGAAAGGATAATGAAGAAAAATATTATGAAACATTTGATGAAAAATAATTTGTTTAATATAGGAAAACATGGTTTTGTACCCGGAAAAAGTACACAAACCCAACTGTTAGTCCACCGTGACACCCACACTACCAAAGGGATATTGCACAAATAGAGAGTGTACAAAGGTCCTTTACAGCAAGACAAGCAGTTAAGGATCTTGACTACTGGGAAAAATTACAAATTTTAAAATTATATAGTCTAGAAAGGATAAAAGAACGGTACATGATAGTACAGGCATGGAAACAGATAGAAGGAATTGCCGAAAACATCATGGAACTAAAAATATCAAAAAGAGCAAGCAGATGTAGATTAATAGTGCCCAAAATTATGCCAGGAAAACTAAGGAAAGCACTGAGGACATTAATCCACTACGCACCAGCATCGACAATGCAGCGTCTATTCAGTGCGTTGGCAGCTCATCTGAGGTAACATATCAGGAGTGAGCGTAGATGTGTTTAAGAATAAGCTTGACAAATATCTAAGCTGCAAGAGGCAAAATAATAACCGGAAGATGCATTAAGCAATTCTCTGATAGACATTAGAGGTGCCTCACACTGAGGGACCTGGGGCAACCCGAACGAGCTGTAAGGTAAGGTCTCTCTCTCTCATTATTAGCAAACAAAAAATCCTTGTCTCTGAATTTTCTTGGTTTCAACAAGAATATATGAAATTGATGAACTTCATTTTTTATTCAAGACCTCATCTGCTTTTTCAGTATTGAATTTGCTGTGAATCTTAAGCGTCAGTTTTTTGTGAAGATTTAATCCAATTATTCTTTTTAACCAGAAGCTTTTTGCAGTTATTCAAAGAAATTTAATCAAACAAATTCTTATTCTGCTCTTTCTCCAATTCTTTAACGTAATCCTTTTACATGTATGGTAACACAGTCCAGACGATTACTTCTTCTGTCTTGGAATAAATTTACCAGAGATCCGATCAAGAAGTGAAAATCGCTTGAAGTGCAGACGCATGAGAGAGTGGGAGTGGGTGGTGGGGATGGAGGGTGGGAAGGGTTGTTGGTTTCCGCAAAGAAGGGAGAGTGTGGCAGACAGACAGTCAGGCAAAGAGACAGAAACAGAGTGATAAGCACAGAGAGGGAAAAGGATATGCATGGATATGAATAATTTGGTATTCAATCGAGTGATTTTAATTAAAGCAGAAACTACATGACAAAAGGACTGGAATATAATTCATTAGTTAAAATTAATTTTAGTCCTTTGAGTTGCCATGGACTGATGAGTTGTAATCGCTTTAACCGTTTTTGCTTCACTTACTATATTGGCCTTCGCTGATAAAATATTTCACCTTAACCTTTATATCCTACAGCCAACTATCTTTGCCATTCGAAATTTAGAAAATTCACAGTCTTACACCTTTTTTTGATAATTCGTCCATTTTCTTTGCAGCATCAAGGGAAATATATTAAAGAGCATATGGAACTGCAGTGTTTCCCTAAATATTCCTTTGCAGATAAAAATATTATCATGCTCGGTTTTCAGTTCTGCTGTCAATGCTAAGCATTGCTGACCCTGTTTCTTTGAATAATGCTCAGATCAAACTGTCATCGGAGACCATAATAACTTACAAATCTTTCATTCCAGCCTTTCCACAGACAATGGCCAGTTTTTCTCGTAAACTTTTTTCATTGCTCATTGATTTTATTGTTATACTTCAATTTACCGAGGCACTGTGAGACTATGAGCATCAGGCTTTCCTAACATCTCCTTCTGCTGTTACTCAATCTTATTTTGTGTCTGCAGAGAACGGTTGTTCCTCCTTGGTACTTTAAAAGAAGATTTTTTTTATACTAAGAAGGAACGTAATATCCTGATGGTCTGATATCTTTACTGCAAAACTGATTATATCTATGGTTCAGATTAAGCAGTATTAAATGCTTCAGTGACTCAGGTTGACTAAAGATAAGCCACTGAACTTGCCTTCGCATCTAAGCATTCCTTAGAATGCGTGTTCGTAAAGTAGTAGATTCCCAATGTAAATATAAAGGCTTTAGATCTAAGATGCCTGCAGTGCTTAACCATGCAGTATTCAGCTGTGGAATTACAAATTGCTGAAAGATAATCCATGCTCGTTAAAACAAAAGAAACCAGGCTGGGCTTTGCATTTGCAGCGTTTATGACAGCTCTAATGACTACTCTAATGAGGTATGAATCTTTTTTGTTTGAAATGTAATGCAGTGATGAAACTAGGCCAGTGTTTTATGTACAGTAGGGCTACATGTATATTAGGACTGTTCTCTTATCGTTATTAGTAGTTATTTTTCATATCTCTCTCTCTCTCTCCTCCTCCTTTCTTAAAGATGCAGTGGAGATTTTAAGAAATAATGTATTGAAAATAAGAGAGTGGTAAAAAAAATGGCAAATGCCTTTTATCGTAGATAAGTGTAAAGGTTACAAATAGGAACAAATAGCCCTCATGCAGCTACATGATGCTTGGAAATGGCATAAATAGTGTAGAACAAGAGGAGGACCTTAAGAGTCATTATTACCAAGGACTTAAAATCCACAAAAGGGTGCATAAAAGCTGAAAAGAAGGCACAGAAACTAGTGCGATACATAAAGAGACAGTTCAAATACAGAAACAAGGAAACGGTACTGCAGCTCTACACATCAATAGTTAGACCCCATCTTGAATATGCAGTACAGTTTTGGTCAACAACACTAAGAAAAGACATAAATAGATTAGAAGGAGTACAAGCAAGAACCACAAAATTAATTCCATCCATCAGGCAAATAGGTTACCGAAGACGACTAGAGAGCCTGAACATATAAGGCTTAGAAACACGATGATTAAGAGGACAACTAACAGAAACATTTAACAAAAGTAGACAGTAACATATTTACGTTAAACGAAAACCAGACAAGAAATAATGGATGGAAACTAGAACTGAAGAGGTACAACACGTCCCACTGTGGGAACTTCTTTACATACAAGATATGTGACACATTGAATAAACTGCCAGCAGAAGTTGTAAAAAGCAACAGTGTGGAAGAGTTGAAAAGAAAACTAGACAAAATCATTAGGAAACTGTGAATGAACAGTAAAACCTGCTCCTACAAGTCTTTGAGACATCCTTTAAGACATCCTGATCCTTGTAACACCTCCTCCTCACCCACAACAATTCCTTAAATCATTGCAGCATCAATACCTTTAGTATCTTTCCAATATAGATAAGTGCAATATTGTCCCAACAAATTATGAAAGTAAGCCAACATCAAATTCAGGATCGTTTTGGAATAAACAGTTTATTCAGTTTCCGGACAACAATTTGTTAAAGCAATTTGTCGAATCATTCAACTGCAGAACTTCAGTGCTTTTCTATATTATTTACTAGCAAAAATATCGTGCCTCCACTGTCCTCACAAACAAAGCCACCCATAATAACAGAGATAACTACTCCGAAGCTCATAAACATCTAACCATCTACCCTGACCCCAACCCCACTCCACTTTCATTATATCTCTGCCCACAGAAGCAGCCTGTAATTCAATATTTTTCACCGAAGGTACATTACCTAATTGCAACTCCAGTCCCGTAAACCCTAACCCAGCCGCTGCCCACCCCTAAGATGCCGTTTCCTTCCTGCACCTACAAATAACAGATTTCATCAATTCCAGATTGCTCTACTCGTACAATACCAGCAATGTTAGACTGCGTTCTAATAAGAATAATAGCTGTTACTTACACTACCTCCTTCGTCTTTTCTTTTTCCAAACATTTATTTCATTTTACTTGTTAAAAGTCACCTAGATGTGATCTTTCAACTCTGTACTGACTAAAGTACTATTTATGAAAAATTATAATATATGCCCTTTGTGAGCTTGCCTGCACAACTTCCATTCAGAATAAATAGTTCCAGTATCCATAAGCATTTCATAATTCCACACAACCAAAATAACATACGGTACCCTGTACAGTGTACACATCAGTTCACGGTTTCTATTTTTCATCAAATCGAAAAGTGACACAGCATTTATGTCTCTATTCGCCGAACTTTCTCACATCTATACAACATCAGGCAACTGAGTTCGGGGAAAAGAAATCAGTTATAATGGGAACAAATTTCCAAAGATACATTTCGGTAATCAGCAACAAGATGTCGTTCTTATCGTTCCTAAGACCGAAACATTATGACGAAACCTTCCCGAAGTCAAAATAACCTCCCTAAAATTCCTAAGGACAGAATCATCGGCGGAGTAAATTATACACTCTCGGGCTTTGATTAAAGGAAGTTTATATGTCTTGAAGATCAGAAGCAGGAAGAAAATCCCAAAACGTCGCAGCAGAAGGAAGAACCGATTACTGAATCTGACGGTAATGAGCCAATGTACAATTATGAGAGACTCCCATGTCAAGTTAAGCTGTTGAGAAAATCTAGCAAATTTAACTTATTTGAGCATGATGCTACAAATATGATGCCTGATGGCATTAATCTGGCGTGACATCCTCATCTGTTCGGTTGAATGATGTCAAAGTAATGGAAGCATTTTTTTTATTTATATGCTTACGTCTTAATCCGATTTGCAGTTTCGTCGATATTTGCTTTTATAAGGATTTGTTCACAATAGTTTAGAAGAATTACAACCAAAACTACGACACATAATTATTTCGATTTTTATTTTTTTCTGTATGACATATTGAGAAGTATATGGATACAAATTCGACAAAATATTTCATAAAATCTTTACAAATAATATTCCAATTACATACTGCTTTAAAACTAACGATCTTAACCTTTGATCGAAATATATCTGAATTTTGCATAGAACATTGGGAGTTTCCAGTTCCTGTTTTTATTATGAAAACAGAAAACCAATTAGCGAGGTTGATGAAGATTTTCCCCCACCCTAAGGAAACATACTAGTTGATAAAAACTATATGAAATAATTCTCCAACAAAATGGAGACTCGATTTTTCTTCAGCTGCCTTCATTCCTACTTCTAAAATGCTTCTGTTAGAATTGAATTTTCTGTTACACTTTCACCAGTATGCATATATGAGAATCAAAGCATTGTAGTATTTGAAGGCTAATTACTTTTTACTGTGGCCTTTGTTATGAAAATAAAGAGAATAACTGTCTATCATTTCTTTTAAAGGATTTTTTACTTTCAAATTGGTTTTCCTTATATTTACCGCCAGACGTTGCAACATAACAGGGTAGGAATTTTTCAAAAGAATTGCTCCACGTACATTTTTTGACAACGAAAAATAAACGTTTTAAACCCTTTATTTCGTGATTCCCAACGCAATATTACTTTAAATTATTATAATTTGATCAAACCCCAAAAGGAATGCTCAGCTTCATCAATTTCATGGAAGAAAAAATAATTGGCTATATTTGGGAAAACACGTGATATATTAACGCTAAACACATTCATTTCGTTAATTGATTGTGAAATTTATCCTAAAATCGCATACAACTTGTTTGGGTTCGATGTGTTATCCTTATCACCTAAGGTTGGGGATGAAGGAAACACCGAAATACTAAAAGTAGGTTCTTAATGTCTAATGAAATACACAAAATCACAGAGGTGCAAAACAAGGTGCAAGCAAGGAAACAGAGAGGTGCCGTACTGGCGAAACATGACTGCCAGACGTGCGAGATTCATTCATTACATATCGTATGACATATGAGAATAAGATACATTAAATACATAGGGAGGTATATAAATGAACACAAAATATAAAGAATACATTACACATGCATAAAGGTTCATATATAGTAGTGAATGTTTCTTTCGTTCACCTACACCTCCCTCCCCCTCACGCTCGTGGTACACTCTCGAGCGGACGCTTTCCTGCGAGCCTTTGAGAACGATATGGGGACATTGGGGGAATATCAACTAATGACAGCTTTTCCTGGTCCAAGCAAGGGGCCACAGGGAAATGAGGGGATGGCTCCACACTAGGGGGTGGCACTGGGCGAAGGAAATGACGGTTTCGCCACCAGACACGACCACTAGGGAGACGAATTTCATTATCCCTTGACCTGCCGAAACTCAATGCTACCCCGACCTTGTCCCAGCGACGAGATGTCGGGTCTTGGATCCATACATGCTGTCCAATAGTCAACCTGGGTAGGGGGCGGGCATGCTGATCGTACCAACCACGGGCTTGAGTGGTGCTAATTTCAAGTCTTCTTTGGAAACCAACAATTCTGCAAATTCCCGGAGGAAATGTTCCTTGGTAGCCGAAGGCAACGTGGTGGCTGAAATAGGTAGCTCCTTGCATCTATTGATATGTCTAACTTCAGCAATGGGCATAGGAAAATCCGGAGATATTATGGCCAACTCTTGACAATGTACGTAGGACAGAAGTGGAGTCTGGACATTACTTCATGGACATGGAATTCCTAAGCAGAACAAAACTGCTTGCCTAAGGTGAGAGTAGCCTGGAATATACCAAGAGTAGGAGCCATTTTGGACCCATCAACAATAAACGATGTGATCGACGGAGGAGGTTGAAGGCTGCTCCTGGGGGTGCCTAAACTCTCCAGGTGTCGCTGGCCAATAACGGTGACATCAGCACCTGTGTCTGGTAACATCTGTAGACAAGAGTTAATGTTGCCATATGACAGAAAAACACAAATGGGTTGGGGTGTCTTTGGTACTGTGGAAGAAAGGTATCCTGGATGACGGCAGCTGTTCTGACGTCCATCTTGGGTCTTGCTGGAGTGGGCAGTAGTGTTGCTTGAAGATCCATCCTGGTGGTTCCTCTTCTTCTCTCTACAACATTTATCAAGTGTTCAATGCGGTGGCAAAGGTGGCACTGGGCTTTGCTGGCATCACATTTAATTGTTCTGGACCAATGACCGGGGCAGGCACAGCTTTTGCAGGTGCTGTTAGTAGCAGGGCACTCATTAGGGCCATGCTGTCGAGCACAGGACTAGCATAAAGTAGCTGGTGCCAAAGTCGGTTTTGAAGGTAAGGCGACATCTTGTAATGAGGAGGTGCTGTCCAAGGAGATTATTTTCTGTACTACTCTGCATCTTGGATGAGCCATCAAAATTATTATTTTCAATTGGGTCTCCTCACATGCAGCTGCATTCCCTGGGTACAAGTCGACTTCCTCTGCGATGCGTCGAAGCCTTACGTAGAAGTCAGCAAAAGACTGCAGGGCATCCAACATTTCGTCTACAGACTTATCTGTGGAAGGTGAGATCTGCAAGGTGTGTTCCAACATGCGTTAAGTTTCAAGGGCTAGGCACACTTGCAACTGGATCATCTGTTTCTCCCTAGGAAGCTTAAAAGGTCAACTGTAATGGCATAATCAACCCAGCGGCGTCTCGATTCCCTAAACATTTGGAATGTTGCATCAGCCTTAAGTGGGGTTGGCGTTTGCGCCATTGCTTTTTGTGGTTGGGGAAGAGAAGGTTGAATGGATGGGGAAGAAGTACCATCTCTGTACCTGGTATGAGGTTTTCAGAGTGGAAGGGTTTGGCAGATGAGAGCCCCTGGATAAGGGCAGTAAATCTTGCATTTTCCTCATCTCTGCACATGTTTTCCTTTCTTCTGCGTAATTCCTCTTGTACTCTTCTGCCTTCTTCTTCACGTCTCCTTTGTTTTCTTCTTTCTTCATCTTCACGTCGTCTTTTCTCTTCTTCATACCGGGGGCGAAGGAGTGGATGGATAAGGAGAGGAGGGTGGTGTCATCCTGGCAATCTCCTCTCCCACGGTGTTACCATTGTGTGCATATGCCCCCACACTGCTGGCATTTAGGAGTCCTTGGTCAGTGGTGGGTTTTGGTTGGCCTACAAAATCTTCTAACTTATCCATTACATGTAATGTGCAATGAATGACACATATTAATACGTCCTTATAAAATTACGGTTTGAATAAGAGTTATCAGATTAGCGGGTGAGTTTGTGCATACGTATACGTGGGTGTCTGCTCTGCATGGTGACGGACGGACAGTCAGTAACCCGGAAACAATGGAGGGGGGACCGGATGTATGGATATCCGCTCTCAATGAGGGTAGCAGAAAGGGGTTTACATATCACCTAAAATGGCAAGACAATTTGCATAACACTTCATTCATGGATCACCTGAAGGAAAGCGACCCCAACACATGCTGGGGTCGCTTTTCTTCAGGTGGAAAATATTGGGGTCGTTTTTCTTAAGGTGATGAATTAACAGGGGTTACAGTAAGGCCGAGGTGGAATGGCGCTTCGCGCCTTATCAGCATATTTAAAGATTCTTGGCAAGCTTGGTATGTTTTGGCAAGAGGTAATGTTGCGCTGCGCGCGCTAGCCACAGGGGTTACAGTAGGTTTGATTATTTTTGTACTGAAATTGCAAGACAATACGCTTTTAATTAACTATTGATTGTTTGTCTAAATTTGTGTTTTTAACAAATGTTTAATAAAGTAGTTTTTAATGAATATATATCTATATTTTTTTCTTCTTTTTTCTATAATATTATGAGCTAAAGTGGGTCACCTGAAGATTGGAGACACCAACAAGCAGGGGTCGTTTATCTTCAGGTGGAAAATATTGGGGTCGCTTTTCTTCAGGAGGAAAATATTGGGGTCGATTTTCCTCAGGAGAGGTACTAGGGGTCACTAATCTTCAGGTGATCCTCATTCATTAACCACTGATCACTATGCACTTGCAGCACAATAAATCCAGATAAGATAAGATAAGATGATGGGCGAAGGCGGCAAACAGAAGATAGCGTCGATGATTAATGGCTGCGGAAGACGTACTTGCAGAAAAATCCTCTTGAAACAATAAACGTCACTGACACTTCAGTTCACTTCGCCATGTGTGTGTTCGATGTGTTATCCTTATCAATAAAGGTTAGGGATGACGGAAACACCGAAATACTACAAGTAGGCCTTAATGTCTAATGAAATACACAAAATCACAGAGGTGCAAAACAAAGTGCAAGCAAGGAAACAAAGCGGTGCCGTACTGGCGAAACGTGACTGCCAGACGGGCGAGATTCAGTCATTACATATCGTACATGGCATATGAGAATGAGATAGGGAGGTATATAAATTAACACGAAATATAAAGAATACATTACATATGCATAAAGGTTCATATATTGTAGTGAATGTTTCTTTGATTTACCTACACATATGTATAATCATCCAAGACATTTGCTCTTGGATAGATCCAGCCGGAAAAAGAACCTAATGCATAAAAGCTCCCGGCAACTAACGTGGTTTTTATGAAACACAAAGTTATGTAGACCTCAAAACTCAAAAGATATATTTATCTTCTTTACTTTCCATCTGACCAAAACGCTTAGGAAGTCGGTGCATTCAGAGCTTCTCACCTCGTGTTACTGTTAGTATTATCAAATGGTATTTCCTTCCTTATTGCGGCCCCTAGCTGCAGCCGATTCACAATCTTTTACTCAACATATTTCTAGCTGGCTTTCTTAAGTCTTGTTGCCCGACACTCCTAACTGTTACTTCTCAGTGCAACTGTTTGGGTTTCTTCCAGTCCTGCCTTATTGATCCATGTGCTTCATTTTCTTCATATTCTGGATGTATTTATATTGCTGTCCAATCACTCCAGTTCCCTCCTTTTGTCGTCTTAAGTATGGAATAGCTGAGAGTGCAGCCAAAATATCATAAATCAAACATCTTCGGAAAAACTACGAGAAAAATTTGTTTCTACTTAAATACAGTGGATTTTACCTAGTTTAATGTTTATAATTAATAGTTAGTTTTGCATTTCAGTTTGCCGCTGTGAGCGCCCCGACGTAGGTACGTAGTTTCAGAAGACAAAAAATGGTTAAATATTTGACGAAACTGCCTCAAGTGCAAGATAATTCTGTACATTCTCGTGCCTTGTTCTGTTAGTTACGTAAGATGGCTTAAGAGTTGAGTATTTCCGAAGTCAATATATGAAATTGCTTCACAGCGCAATGCTAACATATCTCTGTTTTAGTAGCTCGTTCAAAAATTATTTGTTCAATATTAAATGTTCCTTTTTGATTAACTACACTGGTGGAAGTGTATTTGGATATTGCATGATTAACTGCGCACAACTCCAGTGTTATACGTTATGTCTTGCATTAGTGGTGTAAAGGTCATGCTTTGAATTTCACAGCCAATTGAAATATCACGTTTTAGATCCATACAAAGCTTGTGAATTATAAAGTCTACAGATAAATTACAACCGGTAATTCTATTCAATATTAGTTTTTAAAAAGTGAAATTATATAGCGGGTGGAATGTTTTTCGTGGCTTTTAAGAATTTTCTTAAGAAATGAAAAAAAAAAATAAAATGAGTTAAATTGGCTTGTTATCTCTCTTAAAACTAATAAAATTATGATGTGAATATTTTTTTGCAGAATATATAGACTTTTCAGCCAAAATCGTGAGCATCGTATATAAGGCTACTGTTATACAATTTTGCTAATAAGTGACAGACTCCTACCTCAAATGGATATTTGGAGAGAACTTTATCAAGTACAAAAAAAACAAAAAAAAAGGAAAAAAATAATGTTAAAATAATTTTTGTGTAATTTTTGTGAAATTGTAAATACAACTTTCCACGTTCCTCAAAATTTTAGGTTATCGTGTTACTCGAAATTTGACTGGCAAAGATCATCGCATTGCGTTTGTCAAATCTGCTCCTTTATAAACCAGACGTATTTTTAAATCATTCAGGTCCGTTCCTTCGCCCATATTATTATTGTTGTCTCCATTTGAAATATTGATATCCCGTTTGGGTGCTCATTTATTTCCTCCTCCGCAATAGGCCGAAATAAACGCCAACTACCTTGTTTAAATTACCTGACCAGGTCTTCGCATTTTACTCATTGGAATTATTCATTCTTGGATTGCATGGTTCATTTGCTGCTAAGCTTCGAAACTCTACTTAGCTTCTGTTTTCTTTCAGATCATTATAAACTTCTATCTCTTAGGAGGCAAGTTTTTCTCTTCCATCGTAAATAAATCCCTCCATTATTCATTATTCATGTCACCTCCCTCCGATAATCTTTGTCATGTTTGGGCTAGGTAACTGTAGGATGCCTGTTATAACAAGCATACGTATATCAACAAACCTTAGAATTATTTCTATATATATATATATATTAATTATTATATAATATATATTAGATATATTATATATTATATATACTAATATATACTAATAATATATAATAGATATAATCTATATATAGTATTATATATTATATATAATATAGATATATTCTATAATAGTATATAGTAATATGTATTTATCTATATATATAGATTATATATCTAATTATATATATATTAGATACCATATATAGATTACTAATAATATATATATATATAATATCACTAATAATTATATAATATGATTAATATTATATATTATTTATTATATATATTATAATGTTATGTTATCTATATATAATATATATATATTATATCTATATTACATTGATTCATTATATGAGATACGTATATATATATATATATATATATATAATATATAATATGTATTCTCATATAACATATATATATATTATATAATATATATAATTATAAAATTATATATAGATATATATATTTAGTACATATTACATATACATATACAATACACACACACACGACACACACACACACACACATATATATATTACTATAATATTATTATATAATATATATATTATAGAATTACATATATATATAGATAGAGCTTATATCAGATTTTATACTATATTATTATATATTATGAGATAATCTATATTATATATTACATATATTATATATATATAGATTATATATATATATTATTAATATATATAATATAATACATAACTATATTAATATATATATATTATAGATAGATAATATATACTTAGAATATATATATATTGATATATAATATATATGTATGTATCTATTTATATATCATATATACAATATATCATAGATACCCCATATATATATTATATACCAAATGGGAAGGAAGATACATACGGAATATAACTATATGACTAGTATATATATGATATATATATGATAGATACTAGAGGATATATATGTATGATATATATATGATATATTATATATATATATATCTATATATATATATATATATGATATAGATAATATACATTAATATATATAATTAATATATATATACATTACGACTGGTAAAAATGTTCTGTTACAACAGAAGTCCATTTTTGTGTAATTTTTGTGAAATTGTAAATACAACTTTCCACGTTCCTCAAAAATTTTAGGTTATCGTGTTACTCGAAATTTGACTGGCAAAGATCATCGCATTGCGTTTGTCAAATCTGCTTCCTTATAAACCAGACGTATTTTTAAATCATTCAGGTCCGTTCCTTCGCCCCTATTATTATTGTTGTCTCCATTTGAAATATTGATATCCCGTTTGGGTGCTCATTTATTTTCCTCCTCCGCAATAGGCCAAAATAAACGCCAATATACTTGTTAAATTACCTGACCAGGTCTTCGCATTTTTACTCATTGGAATTATTCATTCTTGGATGCATGGTTCAATTGCTGCTAAGCTTCGAACAAACTCTACTTAGCTTCTGTTTCTTTCAGATCATTATAAAACTTCTATCTCTTAGAGGCAAGTTTTTTCTCTTCCATCGTAAATAAAATCCCTCCATTATTCATTATTCATGTCACCTCCCTCGATAATCTTTGTCATGTTTGGGCTAGGTTAACTGTAGGATGCCTGTTATAACAAGCATACGTATATCAACAAACTTAGATATTTCATATATTATATATATTTATATATATATATATATATATATATATAATATATATATATATATTATATATCATTATATATATATAGATAGATATATATATATATATATTAGATATATATATATATATATATATATATATATATATATTATATATATCTATATGTATGTATCTATATATATATAATTTATATATAATATATATTATAATATATATATATATATATATTATATATATATATATATATATATATATATATATATTGACATATACATATACATTACATATACATACATATACACACACACACACACACACACACACACACATATATATATATATATATATATATATATATATATATATATATATTATATATATATATATATATATAAATCTATATATATTTATATATAAATATATATATATAAATATATATATATATATATATATATATATATATATATAATATATATATATATATATATATATATATATATATATATATTGATATATATATATATATATATATATATATATATATATATATATATATATATATATATCTATATATATATATATATATACATTATGACTGGTAATAATGTTCTGTTACAACAGAAGTCCATATAATAAAAGGAGCCCATAAAAACACCAAAATATAGAGAGAAAAATAGTATATTTCAGAGACCGCTGTCTCCCTCTTCAGGTAGATGAATATGGAAAGTTTACAGAAAAGGTGGTATTCATACCAAGAGATCCATCCACAGGTAAGCCAATTTAGGCCACTCCCACTGATAATCTTCCTTTAATCTTCTTAAGCGTTGGTTGAATGAAAATCTTGTCGATCACATCTGAATCCCATGCTCTTTTTTAGATGTTCATTACCTGCCTCTCTTTAATTAAGGCCGATTCCATCATTTGACTCTTGCACTGCCAGTTGCTGCTATGAATTATACATGACAAATTCCAGTTTATTCTATGGTTATGTTCATTTATATGGTTGAAAATAGCCGATTTCTGTTGTCCATACCTAACTGACCATTTGTGTTGTATTAATCTCTGGGGAAGTGATTTTCCTGGAAATCCGATGTAATATTGGTCACAGTCCTGGCATGGGATTTCGTAAATGCCTGTGTCCTTGGGGGATGTCTTTTGTTGGACGTTAATGAGGGATTTGGCATGCCAGGACTGTGACCAATCTTACTTCGGATTTACAAGAAAATCACTTCCCCAGAGATTAATACAACACAAATGGTCAGTTAGGTTTATGGTACCAACAGAAACTCAGCCATTTCTTTTTCAACCATATAAATGAACATAACTATAGAATGAACTGGAATTTGTCAAGTATAATTTATAGCAACAACAGGCGGCGCAAGAGTCAAATGATGGAATCGGCCTTAATTAAAGAGAGGAAGGTAATGAACATCTCAAAAGGACCATGGGATTTAGATGTGATCGATAAGATTTTCATTCAACCAATGCTTAAGAAGATTAAAGGAAGCTTATCAGCGGGAGTGACCTAAATTGGCTTACCTGTGGATGGATCTCTTGGTATAAATACCACTTTTCCTGTAAACTTTTCTCATTCATCTACCTGAAGAGGGAGACAGGAGTCTCTGAAATATAGTATTTTTCTTCCTATGTTTTGGTGTTTTTATTTGCTCCTTTTATTAGATATATATATTACACTCACACACACGCAACACAAACGCACACACACACACACACGCACACACCACACATACCAGATAGTATATATATATATATATATATATTTGATAATATATATAATATATATATATATAATATATTAATTGAGCATCCATGCCAGAGAACTAATAGTATGCATTGCCAGCATTCTCAAGCTATACTTATCAAGATTTATGTCAACTAAAAAATTATCATGATGTTTCTCATCGCATTTCGCATTACCATTTGTCATAAAGTTTATTTGTAATCGAGATCTGAAAAATGTGGGATGGCCGCTGCCTAATGAAATGTTCTCATAAATGTGACAGGTTTAATTCACTGTATTACTAAAGCTGCTATGAGGCCTTTAAAACCTGCTCGACGGCTTAGCCTGCGTTAAAATATGCAAATATCATTTATTCCCGAATACGTTCTGCCCTGCCTCTTTGTTTGGAAGCAACTGCGCTGTCACTCATTAGGCAATGCAAAAGAACACTCGCTCATGTATTTTCATGGAAGTTGATTATGTTTCTTTGTAGTCTTGAATAAGCCTGGAATTCCAATTGAATGCGATCAGGCAAGAAGGTTTTCGTTAGTCATAGTTAAATTTCGGGAAAAAAGTGATGAAATAAAGATACACTGGAGTCTGTTTACATAATTACGAAATTAGGTAAAATATATCAACAATCCGGTGTTAGGTTTGGAAGCAATCGCTGAGATAGCTTGTGTACAAATTACAAAAATTCATTTGCGAAATATCAGCATTGTCTCTCACGAGAGGACAAGTATTAATAGAAAATTAACTTTCAAATTAATATGTTAATATCATTACTTCTATCACTTTTTTATTAAGTAAATTAAAACTGTTTTAGTTGTCGAGCATAAACCCAAACAGGCTTTCGCTATTCATAAATATCAAAGCATATTACTATATTTTCCATTAATTTAAAAAATAATGTTTGGGGGTACAGCGCTCGAAATTCCACCGACCATCGTCCTATTATAATAGGTAGCTTGCTCTATTAGTATGCTGTAACAATAAACTCGTGTAACATCATGGTGGATTAATCTTTTCATATTTGAATCATGTACAAAATAATAGTAATTTTCTTCTTGAAAGTAAAATGTGTTTTAGCAAACGCCAAATGTAATCTGGATAAGGATATGATACTTATAGTCCCCCTAACAATGAACAGAAAATGAAACAAAAACATATAATTTTGGATGCCGAGTAATTAGTTCACAAATGAAAGGCGAAATACCCTTGATAATACTGAACAGAATGCAGGAAATGTTCTCATGTTTTCGCTCATTCAGATATAGAATTCTTTTCAGTCTCTATTTCCTTTTCTTCGGTTCAGGCCCAGATCAACCCCTAGGAAAACTGGACGCCGGAAAGAGGCAATTATCTAAAGCCTTTCCCTCACGGGAGGATCAGTCTCAAAGAAGAGTAATTTGATAAGTAGCGTGTGGTAATAGAGTAACTGATATTATTTCATTATTTCTTTAGTTTATAAATTGGGGCTTGGTTTGATATGCAAATAAAGCTACAATCATTATTAATTCTATCTCTCTCTCTCTCTCTCTCTCTCTCTCTCTCTCTGCTCTCCATATAAAAATAATGTAATTAAGACCTTAAATATTACCAATATGAATATGAATAGGCAGGTCCCATTGAATAAAAGTCTGTTAATTTCTGCGTATCTAGCCTATTAATTTTATATTATAAGAAAAATTAAACGATTATTATCATGAAAAACGGAAGTGTAATTTACTAATCATGACTGGTTAATTTTCTGAAACAGTTGCAAGCATTAATTGATCTTGTGCATTTATAAAAGCCAAGTCCCTGTACTGAAATATCTGCTCGCTTCGAATGCATTTCCATGTGTGTTTGCAAGCAGCATAATATTCAAACGTTCATGCCATATTTGAAAGATTGTTAGCATGTCTTGACAGACGACGATATATCGAAATTTTACCTTCTTTTTTCACATATAGTCACAACAAAATAGAATGTAGGAAATAGTTTATATTCTTAGTAAAAGAGAAACCCTTTATACAGAATGTATTTAGTTAAGCTTAGATTAAGCCAATTCAAAAACTTCTCAAGTCTAGGCACTATACTTCTCGAAATAGAATGCCAATTATATCCTAACGACGTTTGCCAGCTAACAAAAAACCCTTTATTTTACCCTCCGGCTATCACGTTATCAAACTAATTAGTGGTACAGTGAAAGGTTATAATGTTAAGATTTGTTACAGTACATCGTAAGTCTCTCATCGTTTACCTAAAGCCCTAGTATTGTGAGTATTGTAACGACTCGTTTTGCCGTCACCAAAATATATTATTCAATTTCCTTCAAATATTCATATAACACTGATATAAAGTCCACAATAGGGTGGACTCATACCAAAAACTCAAAGTGCAAGGATGAATTCAAGGGGAGAGTAAACAAACACAACGAAAAACCATAAATTTGATGGGTGAATAATTAGATACAAATTACACCTGAACCTCTTGAATACAGGAAATCAATTAACCACTATCACACTTAATAATTCAAACTACACGTATACAAAATTAAGATAGGAATATCAAGTCATTCAAACCAAAGTAAGGGGGGCCCAAAACAGAAGAGGAAATCGTAAAAAAAGAACATCCTGACGATTTACAGGCTAATTTATAAAACAAACTTGTCACTAAAAGAAATTCGTTATTACTAATGCTTATTATTTTCTCGTCGAAGAATACGGAATCCTCCACTTTCTGGAGAAGTTAGTACCACAGTGGTTAAACCAACTCGGGGCCCAGTCAAGTTTAAATAAAAAACCAAGACTTAGATTTATAACATTTCTATTATTTGACTTGATGAAACAAGATTCAATGATATTCCTTTTAACTTTGTCATTACATGGGATTAAGGCTCTTGCTTGACTCCAGTTAATAGGATGGTCTAAATCTCTCATATGTACAAATAATGCATTCGATATTTGCCCAGGTCTCACAGAATATTGATGCTGTTTGAGACGTTGTGAAAGAGATTTACCGGTCTGTCCGTAATAGACTTTATCACACTTTTTGCAAGGAATTTCATATATGCAGCCTGGAAGATTTTTAGGAGATTTTTTGATTATTAAACTCTTGACATTAATATTACTGAAAACAACATTTATGTTAAAAAGCTTTAAAATTCTAGGAATATCTAAAAACCTTTCATCATACGGTAATTTTAGAATGTTATTCTTACTAAATTTAAGTTTATCATTAGTTGAGTAAAATGTTTTTTTAGCTCTTTTCCATGCCACATCTACAAAAGTCCTTGGGTATTTAAGTTTCAATGCAATATCATAAATAGTTTCAATTTCAGCATCAATAAACTGCGGGCTACAGACACGTAAAGCCCTTAGGAACATCCCAGAAAAAAACAGAGATTCATTTTGATGGTGATTGGAGTAGTAATAACAAAAGAGGCAATGTTAGTTGATTTTCAAAAGACTGTAAAGCCGAAATTTCTATCATTTCTATGGACAGTTACATCAAGAAAATTCAAATTACAATTGCTTTCTTCCTCTACAGTAAATTTTATAGAAGGGACTAAATTATTGAGATTATTAAGGAATTCCTGGAGATTTTCGTGAACTTGCCAAATACAGAAGATATCATCCACATATCTAATCCAAATAACTTTTTGGGGCAAATTTCGTGGTAAGAGTTTTTTTTGTCTCAAAAAAATTCCATGTAAATATTGCTAAGGACAGGAGATAAGGGATTAGCCATAGCCATCCCAAACTTTTGTACAAAAAAATTTACCCCATTAAAACAAAATTTACTATCTTTGATGCATAACCTTATGAGACTAATAAGGGTTTGCTACACTTAAGGGAATGTCATGACGTTCTAATTCATCCTCCAAATATTCAAGAAAGTCATCTACAGGCACTTTTGTAAATAAAGAGACAACATCAAAATTAACCATATTAAACTCAAAATTCAAATTTAAACTATTTAATTTGTTTATAAAATCAACAATCTACTGTGATTTTTTAAGCATATAATATATATATATATATATATATATATATATATATATATATATATATATATATATATACATATATATATATATATAATATATATATATATATATATATATATATATATATATATAAGGAAAATCGTTGGTAAAACATTCAGGAGTACCAGGAAGCAGTCTAAGAAGCTTGCTTTATTTATATGAGAAACGTTTCATGTTCCTTCAACAAATCATCAGTCTGCAATAATTAAATTTTTACTTAATAATAACACACAAGTTAAAAGTACAAATTATTACCAATAAAAAATCAGCTAAAAATATTTTTAAAAAATAAAAACAAAACATGAGTAAGTGAGAAAGGCTGTTGCAGGTTCGTTATTATAGCCATCTAGGTCTTAGTTATAGGACAGGGTCAAGAATATCCAGCCCGAATTTTCTGATATAAGGACTCATGCATCCAAATGCAAATTTAATGTAGGAAAAAAAGCAGTTTTTCAATAATAGGCACTACTAAAACTAACAGCCTAATTAATGACCCTTTATTCTTTATTTATCAAGCACCTCTCTCCAGGCTTAAACTCTAATGTTTCTTCGTCTCCTCTCTCTCTGGTCTAAGAGTTGTCTGGGCATGTACGAACTGTTGTGGTCACTTGGCTCTTTTCTCACCTTGAATAGGTAGCCTTTCTCACTTACTCATGTTTTGTTTTAATTTTTAAAAATAGTTTTAGCTTGATTTTTTTATTGGTTATAATTTGTGCTTTTTAATTGTATTTTATTAAGTAAAAAATTTTAATTCTTGCAGACTGATGATGTGTGTTGAAGCAACATGAAACGCTTTATAACATATAATATATATCCATATATATAATATATATAATATATATATATATATATATATATATAATTATATATATATATATATATACTTTTAGGGCATAGTTTTTCTCTAATACAATTTTCGTTAAAAGCAATTGGTTTAGTGGCATCAAAATAAGTTTCTTGCTGGTATCTTCTTACCGACGAAGTTTTTTCCGATTCTCGTTCGTCAATTTCTGGTGAAAAATACGCAGACTTCCTTCTTCCATTTATTGAATTTTGTCACGACAGCTGTTTCGCCTTATGGCATTATCAAGCGACTACTGACTTACAATCTGACCTTTCGGCCTATTTATTTCATCGTGTGGGAGGTATGACCTTGAGGTATGGGTACTGGTTAGTCTAGGGATTAACAGCTTAAGGGCGTTGTTTTATATACAAAGAACATAAGGGCAACCTACCAACTGCTTCACAAACTGCAGTCGAAATTCACCAGACAATCCTTCAATATAGAGATGTCTAAAATTTAGACCTAAAATAACAAACATATATTGCTGCACTTATCTGGTTCCCTTCTGAATTAATTCTCACCAGAAGAAGAGGATTTTCTTTTACACTAAACACGACCACTCTCCAGGATGTCTCGATCCAACTGACGTTTGCTCTAGTGCTAAAGCTAAGCCCAGTATAAAAGTCAATTGTGTTTCGTGCGTAATCTGAACTTATTGCTTATTCATGAATATTACGAATTATTGATGAGAATGTTTCAGTTAATATAAACATTACTCTCATTTTATCATGAGTAGATATTTATTCAACAATAATTGATTACTTTATTTTCTCTAATAATAAATAATGACTTTGCTTAAACGGTAGTTTAGAATTGCATAACTAATTTATATCCTACGAAAACTAAAGAACAGGTAAACCGGCTTAAACCGCATAACGCTAATATTCATTTTGAATTGCTAAGTAATCTATCATATTTATTTAACATTATTGAACAAAGGAATGTATTTAAATGATATGTTTATTTATTTATTTACCAATAAGGGTTACCTAATTCATATTTATACGTCCTTAATCACCCATTATTACTATTTAATGATCACCTTTAGACATACTAATCTAATTTAGACATTAAGTCCATTTTTTCACCAAAAAGGAATTACTTATTATTTTACTTAGTGTAGGTAATAGGAGGTTTCCCTTCGCCACACGAAATTTTGAGAACTGCAACTCTTTCACTTTGTTAGAATTTTTTTATATTTACAATATTAATGAGATTTTCTTAACGTTTGTATGTATCTTCGTCATTTTTACTTGAGACTACTAACCTACGGCATTTGTCAGTATTTGTCAGGTGTATTGTTCAATTACATATTTATTCATCTAAGGGTACTGCTAATCTTTTCATGCTTTGATGAATGCATGTTTTTTATTATGGCATCGATAATTCCCTCAATTGTATTTGTGTCTTCATTAGAAATGTCTCATCGTTTTTCCTAAATACCGAACCTAAGGCAAAGTTCGTATTCTGATCTGGACGTTTGGCAAAAGTCAAGGTAATCATGACTTCCGTTGGCGGTTCAAGGGTTTCGTTTTGGGTCTTTCTGTTCCTATATCTTCTCACAAGTTCTATGAAATTGTGTTTTCAGTCCACTGCAGTCCAAAAGTTTTGGCATATTTGGTCCTGGAACAGCATGTTCACTTAGACATTCAAGAAGCCGAAGTCATTCTTTTTCAAGTTGGGGAAAAAAAAGCCCTAAAAGACAGGAAGAGGCGCCTGACGTGATTAGATCGTAAAATGCCACTTTTTCTGGAATCATGCCGTTTTCAAGATATTAACCCCCTTTACGCTCCCTTGAATTGTTTCAAACAGGTCCAATCCGGATTATTCTGACTGATTTGGCCGCAAATGAGAAGAAGCGGGAAAACTAGCACTTTTTTGAATGATCATATATTTTAGAAATTCAGATTCCAATTACCATTTGAAGAGTAACTTGACTCTTGTTTAGAATTCTTGTTATGACTAAAGTTTTCGAAAATCTGTAATCAGGAGCCTGATCGTCATATTTGCAAAAGTATTTGATCAGAAGTGTCCCTACCTTTGCCGTAAAACTGTAACATTTCACAATACAAGCCGAAAACTATTCTCCTGTCTATGTTGTGTGTTTATAATAAAAGAATGAAGAATAGGGAAATTATGAATTTGTGTTTGTGACAATATGCACGTATTCATAGTGTCCGTCATATTTTGATTGTTCATTATTCGAACTCGTCCAAACGGGAAGAGGGTCAAACCATGCATCGTTCCTTCGGCCTATTCAAAGGATGCATCGACTCCTTCGATTTAAATATAAAACTCCTCTGTCATCACAACGAGGGAAGATCTTTCAAGTACAATATTCGCGTTTTCTTCTCATATAAATTTCACTATGTTTCATTTTGGTCTCTTTTAAACCAAGTATGCAACTGTACCGGTGCCATAATGATTGCAACCCCTTTTTTCAATTTTCTTTCCATATATCTTTAGTTTACTGTTGTATAACGTAACATCTTTGAGTTCACCTCCTACGACAGATTTTCTTGTTTTGGTGAAAGTTCCGCGTGTATGCAAATTCAACCTTGTTATTCCAATGAATAAATTTACCCAGTTTCGTAAAACCCCCGTTTCCGGGACTGTAACGACAACATAAGCTAAAACTGATAATGTCTGAGAGCTCAGAAACACTAGTTTATCTCCAGGCTCAATTTACGAGGCTTACCTTCGAGCTGAAATGGATTCCATCAACTGCCGAAGGTATTCCTACATTAATACAGGATCTGCTCCGTCATAATACGAATAGTCCCATGTTCGGCTCAATTTGCAATTCAAATGAACTGTGGCAAATCCAGACCCTAATTTTCGTCTCAATTCCATTTGGATTAATCACTTATGCTGAATATCATTATTTCATTGACAGTATTGGAAATATGCTCACTTAGTGTTCAGAGTAAGGAGATCCTATCACCATTTACTTCGGTGGCAATATCGGCATGGTAATTGATTCATAGAGAGGTTAAAGTCCGTCTGCTACTAACAGCTAAAGGGTTTTGTTGTGGTGTTGCATTTTGAGCTTCTTTGTGAATGAGAGAGAGAGAGAGAGAGAGAGAGAGAGAGAGAGAGAGAGAGAGAGAGAGATGAATAAGTCAGTTTTTCTCTGGTGTGAACATACCGCACTTTTTTAACATCCGATATCTGTGCTTCTGAAACAAGCAGAGAGAGAGAGAGAGAGAGAGAGAGAGAGAGAGAGAGAGAGAGAGAGAGAGAGAGAGATTCTTTACATCAATATGCGCAATAATTGATCTACTAACGCAGCCATACAAGAAAAATCACAATATAGGAATGCTTACGGCATCTAATGCCATTGATGCTATGAACAATGCAGACTTAAAGGCAAAATCTCTCTGGTTTGACTAGGCTGTGAACAGGTGTTACTTTGCGTACTGTTATCAAATGAAATAAATTGGTGTCTCTCAGTAAGAGAGAACTATTTTTAAGGACGTACTCTGTACCATGAATTCTTTTCCCACACTGCCCAACATTTCGAAAAGCGTTCTTGAAATGCCAACGAAGTGCCAGTCGTTTCACTTAGTAGGTCGTTTAAGGGAAACGCTCTCCTGGATTATTAGGGTGAAAACAGGACTCATAAACCGCACTAGCCATCACACTAAAAACTTTAATGAGGAAATACTCTTTTGAACAGACTCCTTCCAAATGCTATAAGCATTAATGGAAATACATACTTTATGTTAGACATAGTTTATTAACTATTATTATTATTATTATTATTATTATTATTATTATTATTATTATTATTATTATTAAATCTTTCCTTCGTGGCTGATACCTTTATTTATGGATTTATCACGTTCCA
>NC_087207.1:46468841-46486341 GCF_015104395.2 Macrobrachium nipponense
AGAGAGAGAGAGAGAGAGAGAGAGAGAGAGAGAGAGAGAGAGTAAAAGTTGTTTTCTTGAGAAATGTTTTTAACTAAATGATTACAGAAATCCTCCATTAGCCTAATTAGATATTAATGACAATGCAAATACTAATATATACAATGATTAACAAAGGAAAATAATATAGATATATATATATATATATATATATATATATATATATATATATATATATATATATATGATATATATATTTAACTTACATCGGAACCAGACCCTAGTCTTTCAATTGAGAGTCCTAGATGTTACAACCTAAGTGCCCCGTTGCTGAGATTTTTCCTGGGCAGATGCCTCGTGCCTAACATACCAATGAATTTTACCAAACTTCCTGTCTTATGATTACCCGAATTACTAACAACTAATTCGACTTGCCATTTCACCGGGAGATATGATAGAAATGAACATATAGGAATGTGTGTCACAAAAATAAATTTCTAACACAACTCCGGTCTTTCAAGTGACAGTCCAGGGCGTTATCAATACATCCGCACAGGTCATAAAAGAAGTTGGAACCTACGTATGTACCTCGTACCTGACAAAATTTCAGGAAACAAGATCCAAGACTTTGCCTAGATTATCATAATTGCCAAGAATTTGCCTAATGTAGTCTGAGACACTACGCAATTTAGTTCTGAGTAATTCTTTACGAGACAAACATTTTCATCATAAAAATACGAAAGCTAAGAGATTTTTCCAGGCATAAGATCATCAGCATGTGAAGATTGACGAGGAATCTGAAGTCGGTCATTTATGAAGGTACTTGTGGAAACTAGCAAGGAACACTACATTTTTTTTTTTTTTTTTTTTTTTTTTGTTTTTTTTTTTTTTTTTTTTTTTTTTGAGCGGGGTGTTGGACGTTTTAACATTAACTTCTGGCAACTCATGCAAATCACCTAACACTCACTTATTGTTATTGCTGTAAGTATCGTTAATTATAAATGAGATGATGTCTCAGGTACTTTTCCGTAAATCCTACGAAATAACACGCTACTATTGTGCAAAATTTGATCCCTTTACTTTCGTTTGCGTTTGATTTCTAAGCATTCAGTGGAATTTCTGAATTTTATAGTAAAGAATTTTGACCTTTCTAAAATATTATGCTGCCTACAACTATGTTTTTTGTACATATAATTTTTCATCATTTCCACAACCAGCAAATCCACTAAACTAATTTTGCATTCTCATCTTAGCACTGACAAGATTCTAAATAACACTTACTTCGAAGAATTTTCTAAATATTATGAGCGAGAGCGAGAAAAGTGTGTTTTTTATCATCATAAATCTACTAAATATAGTGGATATATATATATATATATATATATATATATATATATATATATATATATATATATATATATATATATATATATATCCAACACTATACCAGGGAAATAACAAGGATCCCTGGGATATCTACAGAAGCAGATGAGATAACAGCCAAAAGCTGAAAATATTCTCCATGTAGCGCGGAAATCTCATGTAGGAGACGTGGAAATAACAGTAAAACAAATTGTAAATGCCTCACGCAATTAGCGAGGGAAAGGGTCGTCTAATAGACTGTAAGCAAAATCCACTCAGGTACGGAAAACTCACATTGGCGACGTGGAAATAATAGTAAACGAATTGTAAATTAAGTTATATCCCAGTAAATAACAGTGCAACTAAGCTGGAACGGTCATGTAGATTAATACTATGTAAGGGCGGAAATACTCAATGTCGATACTTAGCAGGTTGGCCGTAAAATACCTGTAAATACAGTTACCACTGGTGCATAGCATGGCGGAAAACTCATGCCGTAAAATCTCCATAATTTACAGTTTGGCGGAAGACTCAGTGCTGATAATGGATTTAGCAGTAAATTTCGTAATCACGGAAACCTCAACGCGGATACTGGCTTGTAAATAAAAAAAAAAAAAAAAAAAGTAATCTTGACAAAATTTCACAGAAAACTCAACATGAAAAGTCGCGGTGTAGCAAATGGATTTCATAAAAGTGGAAACCTCAACGCGAGTACTGGTTTGTAAATAACAAATAAAAAAAAGGAATCTCGCCACGAAAACTCGACATGAAAACTCATGGTTTAGCAAATGAATTTTGTAAACGCGGAAGCTTCATCACGAATACGAAAAATTAAGTAAACAAGAATAATGTTCATAGGTTAGTATAGTTTGTCATGAAGCTTAGTTCATGGTTCTTTTAATGATAATTTTTTCAATAATGCTATAAACCTGTGAAGTCTGAAGAGGTATGCAGATGCACCAAACTAAAGTGGATGCGGTTGGGAAAAAAATAAAAAAGCTGTGGCGGGAGAGATAACGAACCTATGACTCTAGTCTACTTTAAAAAGCCTGGACTGCTTTTAATAGTGGTACTTCCGAAGGTAAAAATAGGTCAAGGTATGACTATAAAGATAAAGCATCTGCATGTTCTTGTGTAAAAACGCACATAAAAGCTAAATTGATATTATTGAAATGCATATCTTTGCCAAATACCTACACCCGGATATTTTGAAAGAATACGCATAATCCGCCATGCTTAATCGGTTGAAATCAGTTGTACTATGTTTGTATCAATTCTTGACTCTGAGCAAGGAGGTTTTAGAATTTTTTGATACGGGTAACTGAATAACAAAGTAATTATGAATATGCATACTCATTATCTTTATTGGCTCAGTCGACTCCTAGGGAAAATGGCCAGATTAATCAATAACGTTGAAGATATTGCGTCAACAAAGAACAAACATTTGGACACAGCTGAACGCACACCATTATTCCAGCTTCGTTGTCGGAGGTCATGAAACGGCTGAGATGGAGAGGACAAGAACGAGCAACAAAGCGTAAAAAGTCGAGGAATGTCTGACTATTTTTCAAACGACTACCTTCGTTAAGTGACATTTTCATACATCGATTTTTAACGGGAAAGTGAATTACATGAAAACAATTCTGCAAGCAACTAGTGCATCCATCAGAATTGGAAAAAAAAATCTCAAATCAGACCAGTAATCGGAAATGTGATACAAATATCGTATTTGAAAATACTGTGTGAAAATATATTTAGAATAAACACTCACGATTCTACGGCAAAGCAATAAACTCTTACGTTATCAATTTCCTAATATTGTTGAGCCATTCTCCACTGACAACTTTCACATCCAAAACCATAAATGAATGACGAAATTCTTTCCTCTCGATGTTTCACTTCTGTATTAGCAAGAATTGAAATTCATTCTATAATCAGTTATACTGGATGAGTGTGGGGATGAAACGCCCGCTAACCTTTTCTTCATTCATTTCACGCTTTGAATACTAAAGTTTTCAAGAGGTTTTCTGGAAATAATATAATTGAAATGTAAAGCGAATTAGTTTTCTATTACTGTTCTGAGTTACACTGCGGCACATTAAAAGAATGTGGTAGATGCCAAATCTTAGTCAAACAAGTGGAACACAGTAATGTTTGAGGTAACATGAATGAAAATAGTTCTTATTAAATTAAGCAGCAAAGGAACCAAACAAGATAATCTCCCCGTATGGTGTAACTGATAAATATCTGTTCTTGTGTAGAAGACGGAGAACACTGAGGGCTGCCAGAACTGAAACTGAAGAAGAGTAATCTTGTAATGGTCGAACAGGATTTGTAACTTTCGGAAGCAATATTCTGATATCTGTTGATATCGAAATCCTTACTGAACAATACTGCATCTAGTTTAATGGCCGCAAAAAAAAAACTAACGCTTGCAGTTGAAGATTGCCGTCAATATTGTCAAATATTCCTCATTACTAAGCACAGGGTATGTGGTGCAAGATTAGCTCATGAACAAGATATCAGTTTTGCTGGATTTCAGTCTCATCCTACCACTTAATGATTAAGTATTAGGGTTAATAACCTGTTCATTTTGTATTTGGGGATATTGGAAATATGTAAAAAGAATCCATATATCTGTACTGTGTATAATCGTAATGTCCAAACCAACACCACGTGACATGATCTTATCCTAGAAATTCAAGTCTAATCAGGTATTTTACTTCCAAAAGAATACTGCCTGTTTATTAGGGTTTTATAAGTTCCACAGCCTGTAAACTTGTACCATTTTTTTTTCTGCGCTTCCGCCACCCTCAAACTTCACATTTGTTTCTTCTTTGACTTAAAGCAACTTGTCTTTAGGGTAAAAGGCTTAAAACCCCACATATCCAGCAATTACTGATTCCCAAAGCATGTTTAGTGGCAAGGATATTTTAATTACATTTCCAAATATCATACAAGAGTAAAATCCACAATTGCTGAAGTGACTGTTCATCCACCCTTGGTGAGGATAGGGGGGCCGGGAGTCGCATATCCTCGTTTCACTGTCCACAAAGACCAGTCCTAAGTTCTAACTAAACTGAAGGGTCCTAGGTGTCTTGTGTCCCCAAGCATCAGAGCCTCTTCCTCTCAGCTTAGGAAAATGATAGAAATATAGAAAACTAATTTGTTTTCTGAAATTTGTCTGAAGAAAAGGATGAGTACAGAATCCTAATCTCATAAACATTTCACAAACAGATTATATTACGAGAAATCTTCTGAATGTAGCCTCCAGTTCGAATGGTCAAGGACCATACGTACACAGTTTCTGAAGAGGGTCGTCACTTCACCATCTGTGGGAGAGGGATCCACCCGGTAGCAGCACTGGCCGCACCCAAAACCCCTGAAGCTGCATTGCACCTGCTTCCTTTGCCGTCTGCCATTCAGACTGACCTGTGGTTTCTTCTCTATGAAACGTTGTTTAGGTTCTACATCACCGATCTTTTTTCACTCAGGGGTTGACCTGAGCAATCTTGTTTTTCCTGCCCCTTAATCAATATCATCACAGCAATTCACACTAATTTTGTTTCAGTGGAGGGGCAATACTTATTTTTAAGGCTAACACACCTACAGATACACTCGTGGATTTTGAGTCTTTCTGTGATGCCATCTAGAACAAAATAGGTTTTTAAAATTCAATTATTAATCTCTGTTTCTGCAATTATTCAACTCTCGAACTTGGACTATCGATTTGAGAGGGCGCTCATCCAACATGCAGAATCTTGGCTTACATTAAATCTTTTGCAACACTTCTACAAAAATGTTTCCTCTCATCGTTTTCTGACAGTGTTCATAATTTCCCACTTATTCTTTTTACACAGTTGCCACCATGGTACTTTGAGTTCCACGCTAACTGACTGACGATAAATATTATGCCTATAGTATATAATCGACTATAAGCGGAGAAGAATACAAGAAGAAAAAAGAAAAGAAAAAAGACCTGAGCGAGCTCTAGCCACGTAATCACAAAGTTCGACATACTGGAGAAAAAAATTATCAAAATGTCTCAAATGGTCCTAAAGCACCCAAATGATTCAAAATAAACATTTTCAGTTTACTAAAAAGAGGAAAGAACTTCGTTATCCTGAGTTTCCCAAACTAATTAGCTTTAGCTGGGACTTTTAAATCCTTTGGGTTAAAAAAAGAATTACTCTTACGATTTTTGCCAGTATAATGAGACTGATGAATACAAAAGTATTTACCGCTTATTTTTGGCTTAGAAATGATTAATTTGTGTTTTGCCTCAGGCGACGTGAGACTTTTCAAACCTATTTGTACTGGAGCTCAAATATTTTAAATTATATTAGAAGAAAATTAAATAATGGCTAAACTCAGTGTCCATTTTCATTCTGAAGTGTAGTTTATACTTATTTGTGTGCAAATAAATATATACTTCTTGTAAGCTATTTTGTTAAAATGGCTTCCGCTATTTTAAGAAAGAGTTTTAAAATTTGGCATGT
This sequence comes from Macrobrachium nipponense, assembly GCF_015104395.2. Lineage (NCBI taxonomy): Eukaryota > Metazoa > Arthropoda > Malacostraca > Decapoda > Palaemonidae > Macrobrachium > Macrobrachium nipponense. The sequence goes on from NC_087207.1 coordinate 46,474,682, forward strand.
TTTTTTCTATTAGCATCTTCGCGTAAATATAGATATTAATATTATGGAAACGATTTTTGCAAAAAACTGCATAGAACTACTTGTTATAAAAACTAATGTAATACCATTACTTAAACCATTGCTATACACCAGTCTCTAATTATGTTTAAAAGAAATGCGGTAAAATAAACTTTTATTATAATTATTATGATAATTCTAAGTGCAGAAAGTTTAAAAATACCCTTTAGAATTAATGTCCTTAGATAATTCCGAAAAATTTCTTGAAATTGGGATCAAGAAAAAAATATCTTCAATGGACTGAAAACCGTTATTATGTAAAGATTATCACATGTAAAGTTAAAACGCCATGGTCATAAAACTATTTTTAAGAGGAGAAAAAAGGGAAAAGAAAATGAAGTATTGCCACAGCGATCATTTCTAATTTCTCACAACATGCGCTTAAAACACTCGTACCAGAGCCTGTGCGGTCTTGCGTTTAGTCCGTGACGATCAAATGTTTTGTTATTAATTCCCTCTAGAAAACTGACTAGGACTTTACCACTGAGCTAAGGCGCTTATTTCTCTGCTTATCAGGGACACAAAGGCATTTTTGATAAAGTATGTCAATACACATGTGTATATGAACCTGGTCCCCTCCCATGGCGGGCAAGAATGTAACCAATCTTACCATCAATTCTGTATCCATATACACAAATCTATGTATGTGTGTTTGTATGTACGTATTAATTTCTGTCTTTTTTTTCCTTACTATTTTTCGTCTTTCACGGTTAGCCATTTCATTGTATGGTTTGGTAAATCATGGCCGTTTAGACTGCTGATTACACACAATGAATCATCATAGACTTCAAAACGGGAAGACAAGAAGCAGACGATTTATGGGGTCGAGACGCTTAATTATTATTACTATGCAAAACACAAGACTAGCGGCTTCTAAATAAACCAAAGAGCCATTTTCAATTACCTAAACCTAGAGTCACAATAGGAGTCCCGGCGTGGAGGACTTTCACTACAGTCAGATGCAATACATGGAATCAATGCCAGCACGTTGAGAGAGCTGAGGCTTTTTTATTGTATATTCAAAAGCTGCTCCTCAACCCTCTGTTCTCTGTACGCGGACATATTCCTCTTACTGGTCCTACATCATTCTTATGCAATATTCAAGACCGACAGGTGAGTTATCTTTTGAAGTTCCTTGGGTGCAACACCCATGAGACTATATGAAGTGTTACAATTATATTTGCTAAAACGAAAATAGAGCTGAAAGATTCAAACACTAAAAACAGAAGCAACACTGATAAGAATCATTGGCCAATTACCCTTAGCCTTTTTGAGCAAATGAATAATTGAGGTTTGAGAAGCAAGATTATAATTTTCGGAGCTCTTTTCGACTTAAACACCTTTTTCCATTATCATTCATCATTGTTAGAAACAATAAGAGTCTTTAAGATACAAAACGCAGTATTCTAAGCTCGGAAGTGGGAAAGTTTCGGAGGTGTTATTCTTTTGGTTCTCATCAAGTCTTTTGGCAAGAGACTTCGAGCCCATGTCCGTATTTGCTCTGGCTGTGACATACTGTACTTAATTAACAACAGTACTAATATATATATATATATATATATATATATATATATATATATATATATATATATATATATGTGTGTGTGTGTGTGTGTGTGTGTGTGTGTGTGTAAGAATGTAAACATTACATATTTATATATATATATATATATATATATATATATATATATATATATAATAAGATAAACATTACACACACACACACACACACACACACACACACACATATATATATATATATATATATATATATATATATATATATATATATATATATATATATATATTATTATATATATATATATATCATTTGAATGTAAACATTGCCGCATATGAGTGTGTGTCAGCGTGCGATCTAATACCCAAACAGCATGATATTTTTCGAGAGAGCGGGGCATTTTTAAAACCAAAGCTTAAGGAAGGTTGGCGTTTGATGGATGAAGAACTGTTTCATGTGACACTCGAATCTACCAGCGATCCTGAGTCTGGACGATTGATAAGCCCCCGAGGCCCTAACATCAATTTCATTACAAATCTAATTGTGGAGGATAAACTAGATTTCACCTTACAGTCCAATCAGTCCATTTTCAAGAAGCGTCGCTGTTTATCGTAAGACAGATTCTGAAAGATGTCCTTGGTTTGGAAAAAAGGATTTTAATACTGTATGTAAAGATCTATGAATTGAATCACCCATCAAGTTATTCTTTTATCTATAATGAAAGAAATATATGTAACAAGGCCTAGTTTTTGCCTTGTCCAAAAACAATTTGATAACGTCGAACTCAACAAGCATCTGGCACCTACCTTAAAAAGAAAAGACTGCAAGAGGCATCCCAGCCACTGTTCTCAAAACTCCTAAATCTGGAGCAGACCAAACTCCAAGATACAAAAAATGGGATCTTTATTTCCCCAAAAACGAAAATGATAAAAATATGAAAGTAATTGAAAACCCAATTTGAAAAAATGTTATCATCTCAAATAATAACTACACCCCTTCCCATATTAAGTCACAATAGCTGACATACATATTGCTATTTTCCCCTAAATCTGAAATGTACGTAAATATGTCAGTAAATAAAAGTCATAATTCCCATTTTGGCGACATTGAGCCCACCTAAGGGAAAAGAAATCATAACCTTCAGAAAAAAAAAAAAAATGGATGCGCATAAAATAATGGAAATAAAATTATAAAATGTTTCTGTTTACATGGAAAAAAGAAATTATTAGAAATTCAGTGATTTTCACTGCACTTCGGTTTCACTCTGTAAATTGTTCAGTGTCCAGCAAAAGTCTTTTCTGTCCACACTAGTTGCCTTGCCCGTAGATATTCCGTGCGCATACCTCACCGGAGATCTCATTATATTCCACTCTTGCGGGTCTCGACGTTCGTTCATACGAACGCACTAACTCCTTCTAGTAGGTTCTTGTGCACATACGTACGCACGTACTCTAGTATTCTCACAGTTCTGATGTTTGTGTATACGAACACATTGAATTGCTCTAGAATGTTCAATTTGGTGTCATTATCAGGTGATATCCCTGACCGCCCAGTTGGGTGCTTTGCGGGCGTACGTGCGCGCATCCTCAATTTACGATCGTCAACAAACACCTTCCGTCTGCCCAGAATATTCGCTGATCGTTATTCACATTTGGAGCTTTTCCCAAAACAGCCACGGTCGTTTTGTTAAACATTCCTGATAGAGTCCGTTGAGCTCTAGAAAATATGATAATTTGTCAACTCTTTTGTAAGGCTGCTCACATACATTTACTGGAGAGATACCCAGGTAGTGGTGAATGAAGAATGAGGTATTCAACTCTACTACAATTTGATACGGGTAACATGAACTTGAAATCTTTATACAAATCAGACACCCTATATTCATATACGTATGCGAAGTCAGTTGTTGTAATAAATTCTTACTTTGCTTGAGTATGTTTAAGGAGAGAATCTGTACAATATTTGAAACGTAATAACCATCAGACCTCGTATCCTTAGAACTGCATTTGTGGCGCAAATGCTATCTGTCTTGTAGTGGGTAACTAGTAAGTATTCTCAGAAACATTAAATTTATAACTACTTTCAGTGACATTAAACTTGTGGCGTTCTTATGGCATTCCTATCGTAAGGTTCACTCTTGTTTTTACAATTATCCATTGGTGAATTAAATTATCATTTCACTCTTATCTTTAAACTATTATACAGCTCATATATCTGTCTTGCATCTGTTGGCTGGAAGATTCTAGATATCCAGTCTAGACCTCATATTACCTTACAAAATAAGGTCGGATTTTGCTCGTCTGGCATAAACTACAACCTTACTCTCAAATCAGCAAACTGGCCATCCGCCTGGGAAGGTTACGGTTCAAAAAGTCTTGATCATCCATAATACCGCATTTTTTCTTCAAAAAATTCCATGTTAATTTACCTATTTTTGAAATAAAAGGAAATGTGAGATTCAATGAATTGTTGGAATGGTGTGATGGGCTGGTCTAAAATAAGCACAGTTGGATAGTATACAAAAAACTTTTGCAGGTGTGAACACAGATATGAGTGCATTTCTAAACGGAATACACACACACGCACAGACATATATATATATATATATATATATATATATATATATATATATATATATATATATATATATATATATATATATATATATATATATATGAATAACTTGATCCTGAAATATATAAAAGTGATAAGATCAATATTTAAAATCTTTTAATGTAAATGTTGTGTTCTCTTATAACAATACCATTAAAGGTATGCTAATTAAGAATAGTCCTGTAACAAATAACAAGATCATTTACAAAATTCCTTGTAAGGATTGCCTGTCTATTTATGCCGGTCAATGAAGCAAAGATTTAGATGTACGAATTAAACAGTATATGTATTCAGTTAGAACGGCCTAGACTTCAGATGCACTATTTATCCATGTGAGCGAAAAATATCATTGTATTAATTGGGGTGATACCTCTGTAATTGCTAGATCTAATGATTATGTTTCAAGAAATTTACTGGAATCAGCAATTATACAAATCACTAATAAAAAAAATCTAAATCTTATTCTGGGATTGTACCATTTGGATCCATATATTTGTAAAATGTTTAAGAAAGACCTTGGAATAAATAAATTAACTACTAATTAATTAGTCCCACATGTTTTTAGCTATTTATTTTCTCTCTATCTCATGCTCGCTATATCTATATCTTATGTTTGTTTCTCACTCATTGTCTGAACACTTGTAAATTTCATATTACTAATACAAAGTGTATTGTTTTTCGAATTAAATTGCCTTTGACCAGTGTGTTTGACCGCAACGCTCATATAATTTAGCCTTCGGGATTTTACTAAATTTGTACTGTCCTGACGTCTATGCCTCTTTCTTTTCCAAATGTATTGTTTGAGGCTGCTTTTAAAACCTTTAATCTAGAACACGAGCGTTTTTTCCGTTTCTTTAAAGTGAATTGGACCTTTTGTTAATCCTGTAATGTCCGTTTCTATATGCTAAACTGTACTGCGTTTCTCTTTGTTGAGATTGGTCTTGCCTTCGGTAAGGGTCGCTAATATCGAAAGATCTCAGCGGGTCTCGGTTTTTTCACTTTTCTCCTTGCCATTACCTTTGCGTATATATATATATATATATATATATATATATATATATATATATATATATATATATATATATATATATATATATATAAAATGAAAGTCTCTAGTAGCTCGATAATTTCGCCTTCCCCCAGTCCTCTACAAGAGCTTTATTTTAACTAAGGAGAATGAGTATATAAAAAAATTCATAAACATTTTCAGGCTGGAAATATAAAACTAACATAACAATTGTAAAAGTAAAAAATGAGGTTGTTTAAATCATAAACAATTGGTCAAATCAGCAATTCTAACAAGTTAAAAGAGAGAACTATTCAGCGATTTGGTGATTGGTCATTTAAACTTTTCTCTGAATTTGTACTGTTGGGAAACAATATGAAGGGATAAAGGGTCCAGTTTATATATGCCCTGACTGATATTGAAGTTCTTTTGTTTGCTAAAACATATGCAAGCTGTTTCTAACGAATTTCATGCAATCATATCTTTTTCCTTGAATAATGTGAATTTTTTTGTTCCGAAAAATAGGACAGCAACAATTCTGCACATGTAAATTAACAGCACTGTTTGGAGAATTTGTTCTCTTATCGATATCTTTTCCTGTTTGTCCCAGATAGAATTTGCCACATTCACAAGGTATTTTTTAAAATACAATTTTTTATTTTTTGGGGCTGTTGCAAATAACTCTTTCTACTGTGTTGGAGTAGGAAAATAACACTTTAAAGTTTAATAATCTCAAAGGATGAACAATATCACTGAATGAAGGGTGGAAAGAGAGAACAGGAGTATTACTCATATATTCCTTTTTGGTGTTTGTTCTATAATAAGTTTGTTTAGCTAAGAATAAACATCCCTCTATTTCACTGATCGAAAAGTTGTTTTTCATAGCAATATTGGTGATAATACTAATCTCATCGTCTAAATATTCAGAGCTAACTAATCTAAGTGCTCTTAAAAAATGACAGCTCAAAGCCATGTACTTAACATTGCACGTATGGGTTGACTTTACATTGATCACTATTAGGTTGTTATTTGTAGCTTTTCTGTGAATTTTGAATTTTAGGCCATTATCTGTTCTCATTACATTAGTGTCTAAAAAATTATGTACTTATTTGTTTCTTTCTCCATGGTGAATTTTATTGATGGTACAAAGGAATTAAGATCAGATAGAAATTTATCAGTGTCATGGTTTACACTCCAAACAGTAAAGGTGTCATCTACGTATCTGGCAATATGCTGTTGATAATTCGAGTTTCATAGAATTTCATGTATATGTTAGACAGCACAGGAGACAAACAGTTGCCCATTTGCATTCCAAATTTCTGATTATAATAGCTATTATTAAAAACAAAACCTGTATCTCTTACACAAAGTCTAATTACATTCAAAATGTCTGAAACAGGTATGGATGAAACATATTTATCTAATTTCTTATTTAAAAAAAACAAGCAGATCTAAAACTGGTACACAGGTGAATAAACTTTGTACATCAAAACTAATTAAGTGACAATTTTGGGTAATTTGTACATTTTGAACTACATTTACAAATTCTACTGAATTAGAAATATTTGAGTCAGATAAAGTTCCTACAGGGGGTTTTAACAAATTTACGATAAATTTAAAAAGATAATATTGTACACTTCCTATTGTGCTGATGATAGGTCACATGGGATATATATATGTATATATATACATATATCTATATCATTATATATATATATATATATATATATATATATATATATAATATATATATTTATAATAATATATATACATATATATCTATATATAATATAATATATCTATAAATATAATATATAATTTATATCTATTATATTACCATATATATCTCATAGGTAATTATCTATATCTATATATATACTATATCCATATATATCATATATTAATAATTATATATATATCATATATATAGATATATATATATTATATATATATATTCTATAGATATATGTATATATATATATATAATATCTATATATAAATATATATATATTATATATATTTATATACACCCACATATATATGTGAGTGTGTGTGCGTTTGACATTGCATTTACAAAATCACTTAAAATCTAAGATTTAACTTGCCAAAACATGAAGGAACTGCTGTTGACTCTCCAATTCTGGAGGGAATTTCCAAACAAGGACGAAGTCTTGGAGTTTAATAAGGAGGGAGAAAAGTCCTCATGATTACAGTTTGGCTTCTCCAATCACCAAACTTTCCTGAAGAAAGCAAAGATGATGACATTTTGCGACCAAGTAGGAAGCCAAAGCATTATACAGCACTTAAGGGCTTTTGGGGAAAATGCTGCATGCAGATAAGAGGGGAAATTCCACTCGCCTCATGAGTCCTTTGATCCCTTTGAATCCATGAGGCACCATAATGCGTTTTCATGGAAGACTGGAAGTCTATTGATAACTTTCTAATAACTTCTTGTTTCGTGTTTCACAGAATTCAGAAGCAGTGTTCAGGTTTTTGCCGGTTTTGGTGGCCTTTGTTCTCTATTAAGCATTTTTGACAATGTCCACTTTCATGTTCAGTTGCCATTCTTAGAATTTCCAAGTTAGGTAAAAAATTTCTTCTACGTGTTTAACAATTTATTTTTCTTACTGAAATCTGTTTACATTCGAAGTAACTAAAAATCAACTATCCAAACCCAGTATATACACATGCATACATGCTTACTTACTGTGAGACTGCCTCGGAAAACATACAATGAGATGCAGCTTGAGCCTGGCATTTCAACATCGACTTCTCAATAAAAATGTTTTCTCTATAAAATTTTTCAAAGTGCTTATGATAAATATGGCAGCTTCTGATTTCAAGTGAGAGGTGTGTATAAAACTTAAACACAATAAAAAAAATCTACGTCCTAAAGGTTAGGTACTACAGAAAAACGCAATTGCGGGAATGACAATAGCACCATGTTATTGCTTTTGGTTGAAATCATAATAATATAGTAAAGCAAAACTCATGGAATTGTATCATGATTATATTTCTGAAAAGGTTAAAAACAATGAAGCCAGTATAAAGTTGAAATAAAATTATTTGTGTTTTTACGTCTCATACATATTGAATTCACTTTTTTGAATGCTTTACACTGCTTAGGACACTAATGTAAAACCAAACATTCAACTGTAGATAGCAAATTTTGAAAGAGAACATAACTTTTATAAGAAAAATTAAACATGAGGAGTGCCATGTTAGCCTCAAATCTGACTAGACTGGCACCCTGTTGCATAAATCTAAAACTACTGCATATATCTAAACATTAAGAGAATCAAAACGTGACGTTGAAAAGGCTCAGAAAATATGCTGTACTGCGAAATCTCAAGAAATCAGTTGTAACATCAAAATAAAATTGTTTGCTGAAATTCTTATCAATGGATGTGGCAATATTTTGGTAAAAAGTGAATGAGAACATTAAGGACGCCAAATATAAAACATCACAAAGCTTTCTTATTTCTTCAAGCCAACCAGTGTCAGCCAAGACTGAAAAATACCAGTTCTCTTGTGTCTTGAACATGTGTTCGTTGCTGCCTCCCACGTCAGGATTCAAAACAATGTTGATGTATTTGTCCCTCGAAGGAACAACAAGCGTTTGTTTTGCAATGAAGTTATGCTGTCAGTGTTCATCCTCCGCTGTCTGTAAGAAAACGCAGTAAAAAGTCATTTGCCATAAAATGTGTTTCTGTTCTTGACAAGAATACGTTTATAACTTGAGCCTTTATAACTTATGAAATGCACTACAGATCACTTGATTGTAGTTTTGCTTTGTTCCAAAATTTACAAATCTGGAACGAATTTTTGCAATATTTACAGCTGATAATATTTCTTATAACCCCCTGATAATTTTGTTTACATAATCACTTTAAAACATTATTTCTACAGAATTAAAGAAAAAAACACAGTTATCCCCTGACAAAGAGAAAAGCAACGGTTCCCAGAATCCCAGAGGAAGCATCCTTTACACACAGGGCTTATTTCAAATTCTTCCAGTGAGAAAATCTGAGAACATATAAAAAAAATTCATGTCTCTCGTATGTAAGAAAGTAAGATCAATTTAAGTCAAGTATTTTGTCATACTATATGATTTCATATATATATATATATATATATATATATATATATATATATATATATATATATATATATATATATATATATATATATATATATATATATATATATATATATATATATATATATATATATATAGAGAGAGAGAGAGAGAGAGAGAGAGAGAGAGAGACAGAGAGAGAGAGAGAGAGAAGAGAGAGACGAGAGAGAGAGAGAGATACCATGGAATATAAATATGCATATATAGTACATTGAAAGAATAGCAACACGATGCCTTTTCAAAGGGCCTTCTAATCCAGCAAGGCGAGAAAAGTAGAGGACACAGATACCGCAAAGAACAGTAGATGGCAAGGAAGAAATGAGGTCAATCTCTTTGGCTTACTTGGCAATCTCCTTAGATAATCCAGTAAATGCAAAGACATCCTGATAGGTAATTCTGATATAATCTTAATTATTGCAGGGTCATTGTTTTAAATGAAAGTTTCATTCACAAACATTCTTACACACGATGTTTATGTATTTAAAATCAAATTTGTCTCTTAGAGATTAGGAAGGCTAGGGATTATGTGAAATGCTAAGCTTGATTTGAGCAAATAAACATTGCACGGCACTACTTGAAAAGTTCTCTCCCGTCATAACGTGTGCAGAATAACATCTTCCCTCCATATTGGCAAGTGGCCATTTTGGCTAGCTAACACATTACGGACTGTAGTCAATTTAATGAATTTCGTTTTTGCCTTGTTAGTTATGCATAGACATAACATGCCTTGGTGGTGAAATTATTTGCTATACTATTTCGTAGACTTCCTTACACAAGCACACAGACACACACTCCATACACCCTCAAACATACATATACGTAGACACAAATGCAGAAATCAGGAAGTGTTTTCACTCAGAGGTAAAGGCTTTAAATGGACAAAAGGCTTCAATTATGAAGTATTAGTCTCTATAACTCTGTATACGGCCGGGACAGCATAGAAATAATAAGTACAGTTCATTATATACATGATGTACAGCAGATCTTTGATTAAAGAAAATAGAAAGAAAATATTAATCTAGAACAAAGGTATAATGAATCCAAAACTAAATTCGAATTGCTATTAAACTCATGCAAATAAGTTGTACTTTTTAATTACCCAAAAGCCAATGAAAAACTTATTTAACCATAACCAACAAATGGAACGTATTATCAAAACTAACAAATTCATTGTTTCTTTGCTTATTTCTTTTAACTTTCCACTACATCCAGATTATAAATACTCGTTAATTTTATTCTCTTTGTAATTAACAGAATTAATAAATATACTTTTTTGATTCACAGTCACGAAAATTGACATTTTCTTGGCAATTTTCATATCTCTTCAAATGAGTCGTAAGAAAACTCTTTGATTAACAGGGAATATATTATTTGATGTACAGTTAAATATTGTTCACCACTGAACCTTTTCAAATGAACTAGGGTTTTGTTCAAATGACGATCTTGATTCACGCAGACTGCAACTATTTTCTTTTCTGCATTAGTGGCAAAACATGTTCTGTACATTTATCCAAAAGAGAATTCATGAATGTATGAACTGATTTGCAACAAAATTAGAAACTCTATTATAGCCCTAACATATGAATTGTGCTTTTGCTCACATGGCAGTACTGTTATAGGCATGATAGCAAATACACATTATGATTTCTTCTTTCGATATTTTCTCTTACCTTCTGTCACTTCTTTCAAATGAAAACCATATTCACTGGAACTTGAATTTCAAGTTACTGGCCTCTTGGGGCTTCTTAATAAAGAAGGTTTTTGCTCTAAACAAAAAAAACAAAATAATAATAATAATAATAATAATAATAATAATAATAATAATAATAATAATGCCATTTCCAACATTAATAAAATAAGATGTTAACAAATGTGCAATTTCCCGTCGAGGAAATCTGGGAAAAGTAGTTGCGATGGTTAGGATGAAGATAGAGTCCAAGAATAAACGCTCTCATTTCTCTCTCTCTCTCTCTCTCTCTCTCTCTCTCTCTCTCTGTGGGTGTTTGTTGGTGCGCCTCTGTCTCACTCCCTCCTTAAGATATCCCCTGAACAAATAAGGTTCAACGACTTTACACGCAGTTGAGGAAAGGAATTAATGCTTTATATTCGTCGAGGTATTTTGGTTGTAACCTCTAGTGACTCTAGTCTATACACGTGTTTATAAAAAAAATCGAGACAATTCAGAGCAAGCTTATCGAATTTAAATTATTTTATGCTGCCTATTTCTGTGGGGTAAAAATATTTTCTTCTAGTTTTGTAAAACTCGTTTAGCAACTTGACTGAAACTGATCATTGCAGTCAGTGATCGACTTCTTTATCATTGGTAA